>NW_010536797.1:35859-42326 GCF_000687285.1 Phaethon lepturus | reverse complement strand
GTTCAGCGGCTGACCTTTCCCCGGCGCACGGGCTGCGGGGGGAGGCGGGGGTCAGGGTCTTCTGGGCAAGGGACGTCGTGCTTTAGCGTGGAGCCACGGGGTCTTTCAGGAAGGGCCGTCTTCGTTATCTGAGCTTGGGGAGCTGGGGGGAGCTGGGCCTTCTCTTCCACTTTCTTGGCAGTGTCTTTGGCACCGAGGGCTGGCACCAACCCCAGAGGGCTGCAGACTCCCACTTCAGAGAGACAGATAAAGAAAGCACTTTCTGTCAACAAAACCCGGCCCAACTTCCCCAGAACAGGAGAGGGGAGGAGGAGCCCTCCGGGAGAAAGGAGAGGGAAGTCCACCGCTTGCCCGCATAGGAGAGGAGAGGGAGGAGGGCTCCTGCGGGGTCGGGAGCTGATCCGGAGCTGTCATGGCAGCAGCAGAGAAATTCCACCGCATTCTCCAAAGCGGAGGCAAGGATCCAAAGGGAAGGAAACCAGCTTTCCCAGAGCACCCCCTGAGCCCACGCTTACAGCCCTGCCTCTGCAGGGATTGCTCTCTCCTGCAGCCTGCAAAGGGGAGCCCCTCCATCGGCCCCGGCAAGGCCAGTGGCTCTTGCGGCTTCGCTGACAAAGCTGTTGCAGGCCACGTCAGCGCCAAGTTGGTGGTGGTGGTTGGGCAAGACCTGGCTCTCGTGCTCTGTGCAGCCGTGTGTCTTGCATAGCTCAGGCCTCACCCCGTGATCTCCCTTCTCCCACGTGTCCTGAGCCTGGCCCTGGGAAGCCCGTGTGTCCCACAGCCAGAGCGTGGCTTGCAAGTTGCTGTAGACAAACCCCACCTGTGTGTCCAACTTCCCAGGTAGTGTCACCACGCCGGCTCGTCCCACGTGCCCCACCTCTGGTCTGGTTTCACGCTGGGATGCAGATGGGTATAGACAGATGGCGGTCCTCAAGCTGAAGGATCTGCTGATCTTCTCAGACCAGCCTCTTGACTCTGCAAAGGTCTGGTGGTATTTCTGGCCTGCGAAGCAAGGGCCTTTCATGTCCTTCTCATGGCTCACGCTTCCACCTCCTCTCCCCTCACAGGCCATGACATTAATGGAGCTCTGGAACCGTCTAACATCGACACTAGCATCCTGGAAGAGTACATCAGCAAGGAGGACTCACCAGATATGTAAGTGCTTCCCATGCTCCGCAGCAGAACAGCGTTACTGTTGTTTTCTGTGGGGAGCTGTTGAGTAATTTCCAGCCCTGCAATTCGAGGAATCATTTAGAAATCACTGTGCATCCTGGCTGCGCCTCTGTCCCTCCTAGAGTCCTCCTTTATTGCTCCTTGCTCCCTTACTTGTTTCCAGTTCTTCCTTCTGTCTCTTCCTGGCTTCTTGCCTTTGAATTTCCCCTGTCTCTGCTGTCCCCTCTCTTTCCCCTCCTGAGGGCACTGCAAAAGACTTTTCCTTAATTTGAGCAATGGGAAAGCAAGCGCTAGGAGCTCAGTGTGAAAGATTAAATCCCCAGCGCGACACGAGAGTGGGGAAGAGAAGTGTGTGCGCCGACATTAGCAAAGGTGGGGGGTGCAGACCTGGATAGCAGCCAAGGTGATCTGGGCCGCAGGGTGGGAGCAGGATCTTTGGGGCTGACGTGACAAAGCGGCTTCCCTGTGCTAGGCTGTAAGCTGAAGCACGGTGAGCAGATCCTGCTGTCTCCTGCTGTCTTCACAAGCTTTGAGGTTGATGTCCTAGGCACTTCTGGCCTTCACAGCTCCATAGGTGGATTTTGCACCCTTGGGGTTGCATCAGTCCCACCAACCCAGGTGACTGACCTGCCTCCCTGTACGCTCCTGCTGGTGCCACCACGGTGCTGCCTGTTTTGCTTTTTTCTGGGTGTCCCAGAGCGCCTGAGTGGCTCCATCCCCATTGCTGCATGGCTGGGGAGGGACGGGGTGGGCAGAAAGTACTGTCTACCTGTCCCTCTGCTGAGGTTGTCCCCTTCTCTCTCTCAGCTGTTTCCCTGACATCCCTGCTTCAGCCAGCTATGCACACCCCCAGCCCTCCAGCTCAACCACCATCAACGCGCCTCTTGCCAGCTCCATCGCCAGTGTGACCAACCCCACTTCCAGCGGTTCCCTCCACCTTCCTCCCCCGGGCAGCCAGATCCCAATCCGGCATGGTCCTCTTCTGGCCAACCCTTGTGGACCCGGCTACGGTGCTCACCTCAACTGCAATAACAACAATGGCATGGTGGTGCCCAAGGGCTACCTTGGTGGCCACTGCCTAAACAATGTTGTCCCTCCAATCAAATCAGAGCCCAAGGCCTCCTACGCACCTGGGTAAGTGGTGTTGGGGTGGCAGAACAAGGGTAAATGGTGGGACAAGTGCTCCTCCATCTTCACAGTGCTTTTTTACAAGTGTAGGTACTGAAGTTCCCTGAAAGGTTGTTTGGTAGATCTTGTCTGTATGCATTGGGTGAGAGAGGATCAGTAACATCACCCATGTCTGCAGGTGGTGGTAAAGCCGTCGGCTCTGGGTGACCAGGATGTCTATGCAGCACATCTACAGTGGGACAGTATCGTAGCTTTTTTTTTTTTCCCAAGAAGGAAGAGACAGAATAAATTCGAACGCGACAAAATTCAGTGTCCAGGATGTTCCCATGGCTATCGCAGGGGAAGATGTTAACTAAGTTGGGCGGAAAGATGTACTTGTCTTGGCCTGATGTTGTAGATACTCCACTCAAGAGAAGAAAAAGAAGGCATCTGAACTGGATTTGTACTCTGGATGCAGACCTGGTGAGAGGAAGACAATGACTGGGGTTTAGTACTGCTGATGGACTCAACTGGACCATTAGTCCTGGGACGGTGTGGTTCCTGCTCTCTGGCATGGCCTTGCCCAGAACAGGCAGGATGGGAATGACCCTGGCAGGCTGGGAGGGTGCAGCGACATGGCAGCTGCCCTCTGCAGTGGCCAAAGGGGCCAGACAGAGACCATGTCGGTAGAGAGGACTTGGGCAGGCATGGCGTGCTGAGAGGGTATGGCCCTATAGTGGTGTCTGGGATAGCTGGTGTGCATCAAGCTTTACTGCCTGGAGACCCAAAGGAAAGAACAGATCTAGTCTCTTCCTCCTCGTGCACCTCTCTGGTCCAAGCTGCTCTCCCCCAGTCATACGGGAGTGAAACAAGAAGATGATCTGAAGCTGGACAGATGAAAACCGAAGCGTGCAGCAGCATATGTGTCAGCGGGAGGCCTTAGCAGTTGGCAATAGTCATACCATGAGGAGCTGTGCTGTGGTCCAGCCTGTCCCTGTAGCACAGGTGGTGGATGGCCCTGATGCGTCCACTGCTCAGCCAGCCTCTGTGCCTTCTGCAGTGGAGAAGGTGGATGTAAGGGACAAGGAGGCCAGGATGGCCCCAGGACTGCTCATCTCTGCAAGTCCCTGTCTGGCTTTTCTCCCTCTGCCTTGTGCCCTCTAGTGTTGTCAGCAAGTACGGCGTGGCCGTTCCCAGATTTGGAAGCCTCCAGCGCACTGAACCAATGATTCAGCCATAGTGCAGCTCCACTGGGATGACTTTGGCCCTTCAGATGAACTTGGAAAGACCTTCCAGAAAGAGACAAGCTAAACAAAATCTGCCTTTCTTTTATTCCCAGACTGGGGAGTTCTGCCTTGCTGTGTACCCAAGAAGGCTACATGCAGCTTAGGGGGAGCCATCCCCAAAAGCATGGCGTGATGCCTTGTCATGTCCCTTTCTTCTGCGTGCATCTGGCATACTCCAGGATGTAAGGATCATAGCTTGCTATTAGAGGTGGAGACCTTGGTTTGGATGTAGATGAACTGGGTCAGCTTTGATGGCAGCATTTCTTCAGCATCCCAGAATGACTCTTCCCCATAGTACTAGGCTTTTCCCAGAGGAGCAATGTCTCACGTGTTGGATACCAGCAAACCCTTCCCTTGGACCGAGCACATCCACACTGTCTCCCTATGTGAATTCTGCAGTGTCCACCTTTCTGCTGCAAGGCCTTTTCCAGCCTTCAGGAGTCCCTGAATTATCCTGGGCCCTTTTGTTATTGGCCAGAACTCGGCTTGCTGAGGCACAAATCCTGGTAAATTCATAGGAGATAGAGTATGACATCACGGCCAGCGTGGCGATAAGGCTGGTGATAGATTCTTCAGGCCAAGCGTAGGAGGAGAGCGGCAGAAAGGTGAAGGTGGAGGATGAGGCAAATATGGTGAGGGCTCTTTGTTGGGGTTGCCCTACCTCATCCCTCTGCCCTTACTGCTGTGTACCGCTTACCATGGAGAACCCATTTACTGGGTGATGTGCTCCTCTGGCGCAGGAAGATCCTGGTGGGTGTAATATGGGGGAATGGAAAAAGATCCCCATTGAAAATCCACTTGTGACGAGGAACGAAGTGTCAGGAGGTGGGGAGGAAAACGGCCACATGTGTCTTAGAAGGAGCAGACTTTGCCGAGGTACTGGGCTGCTGAAGCCAGCCGGGGCTCGCTGAGGCTGCGTGTCACTGGCGATGCAGCGGGTGTGAGTTGGCAGGCAAGATACCTCCCTGCTAGTGATCTCCACAGGGCAGAGCGTATTGCAAATGCTAAGGTGAAGTGAGCCTTTCTCTAGAGCGTAGGCAGCGACTGCTCCAGCCACCAGAGCCACCGCCTCCCTGCCTGTCCCCGCTGAAGCTTTGGCTTGCCGTGACCGTGGCTCAGTCTAGCTGGGAGCAGGGCCTCAGCTTTTTTCTGTGCACTTGATCTCCAAAATGTTGCTAGAGAAGAACTGGTGTCTGAGATGGGCACCTTGGCCTGAAGACGTGTGAGGCCCAGGCCCCTGCGCAGTGGGATGCATGTTGTGAGGAGGGGCTGTGAAAAGAAAAGAGAAAAATGGGTTCAAGTGGATTTCCAAGGAGGTGCTTTGGAAGTGGCTGAAGGGCCCAGCTGCCTGGAGTCTGTGCAGACTTGAGGTAAAATAAGGAAGGATGCAAGAGCTAACCAGCTCCCTGCAGAGCATCTGCACCGCCACCGCACACAACAGGGCTGGTCCTCAGTCCTGCCGTCCCCAAGCCGTGGGTGTGCTGGCGGAGGCAGCTGAGAGCTCCCCCTTTTATTTGGTTGCATTTTGCAATCAGGGCCAAATCCTGCTCCTGGTGACGCTGGAGTAGAGTCAGGGTGATACGGCCAGCAGCTGTGGTGGTGCCCAGGTTCGTACAGGTCACAAGGCAGAATCTGTCCCGTGGGCTTCCCAGCCTTTGCTTTCGTGTATCAGATCGCAGCCCAGCTCCCTCAGAGCCTCCCATTTACCCACGGTGAAGCACACAGGCTTCCTCTGGGGAACGGATAAATTTCTGTTTGGCTTCTTTTAACTGGAGGTGAGCAGCAGGGCAAGTCTCATTGGTGGGTCAACAAAATGTCTGTCCCTGCACCTGAGGTCCGGGGAACCGCTGTGGGGTAGCAGTGACAGCTACGGCAGTCCCGAGCTCGTCAGCTGGATGCGCTCGGGGTGACAGGGATCCGCTGTGGGCACAGCTGGGATTTCCAACCG
This sequence comes from Phaethon lepturus, assembly GCF_000687285.1. Lineage (NCBI taxonomy): Eukaryota > Metazoa > Chordata > Aves > Phaethontiformes > Phaethontidae > Phaethon > Phaethon lepturus. The sequence continues at coordinate 36,812 of NW_010536797.1, read as the reverse complement.
CAGCCTGGAGAGTGCTTTGGTCAAACGGGACCTATCGGTTGCGCTGGAAGCTGCTTTAAAATGACTTTCCCTTTTCTTTCCCCATCGCTCCACAGCACTTTACCTGACTCTCCCCCGGACTCTGGATCGGAAGCCTACTCCCCACAGCAGGTGAATGGTAAGTGCTTAAAAGAGAGGTGGAGGGGAATAATAATCCAAACCCCAAACCCAACATTCTCCCCCTCTTTCTTCTGTGAAAGTGGTTGGCTCTGAAATCTTTATCAGACGGGAGAAAACAGGCGGCTGCAATACGTGGGGAGATTATCAGTTAGTAAATATCCCTAGACTTTCGCCTATTGTTCCGCTGCTAGTCTTTGCCGGGGGGGAGAGCGAGCGAGAGAGGGAACAGGAGAGGAGGCAAGGTGGGAGTCCGCTTACACGGGAGAGACCGGCGGTGTGGCTTGTCCCCGGGCAGGGTGGGATGTGGAGCCTGCGAGCCTCCTTGTCCTGCCCTCTGCCTCGGGTGTGCGAAAGGCAAGGAGTGTGAGCGTGTCCCTGAGATGGAGCCCGGCGTGGGGAGACAGAAATGAACCCGCTGTTCAGCAGTAAGTTCCTTCCCAGCCCTCCCCTCCCCTCCAGTGGGGGCCAGCTGATCCTGGGGGTCTTCTGCTCCCCCTGTAAAGGGCAGAGAGAGCTGGGTGCCCCCAGGTGCAGGCAGGGTCCCTGCCAGGCCCTCCTGGCTCCCCCTGGGGAAGCCACTGAGTGTTATTCGGTTCCTCTGGTGACCTTCACTGCTCTTTGGTGGAAGAAACTCCTTGGTGAGGAGAGAAGGTTGCTTCTGGTCTCCCTTCCCCCTTGGCAGCAGCACCCTCTTCCCCAGGCTCCAGCCCAGTCCCCACCAGGAACAGTGCCTGCTCTTTTTTTTTTTGATGGAAGAGGTCAAGAGTTCTGTTTATCTTGCTAAAAAAAATCCC
>NW_010536797.1:27116-35849 GCF_000687285.1 Phaethon lepturus | reverse complement strand
CTGCTGGCCCTTCCTTAAATATAACAAAGAGGCCGGGTTGCTCACCACAGGGAGAGCTGCTTTGACGTGCTGGCAGAGCAGCAGCACCTCTGCTTGGGGAGGAGACGAGACTCTGGAGAGCACCCACAAAGCAGCTCCTTCCTCGCGAGGGAAGGATCAGATTCCTGGACCTGGTTTTTCCCTGGAGCTGGGAGCATGGAGCATGGGTCCTGTGTTAGGCAAATGCATCAGCCCCTGTCCCCACCCTGGTCAGAAGGCCTGTGGAAATTGCGATGTGCTGTGGACACAGTGAAGATGCAGTGTCTGCTGCAAGGGCATGTTCTCGGACGCTGGTGCATGGGTTGTCCCTTGAAAGCTGCGCAAGGTCTCCCAGCTTGTACCTGAGCTGCCAGCGCCAAGGCTGACCATGCTGCGGGGTCAGGACGTTCACTTAAGACGTTGTAAAGATGCTTTTCTTGCAGGGTTTTGCAGGAGAGGACGCGAGGCTCCTCTCCCAGCCCTGAAGCAGCTGTCCGCTGTGCAGGCTTGGTCTCCGAGGGTTGTTCCGAGGCTGTTGGAAGCTGTACCTGTCAGCTGGGCCGAGCGGTGCCGAAGCTGCCTGGCCGGTTGTGTTGCTGAGCCGTGCTAGCCTTTGCTCCGAGTTACGCGGGTGGAAGTTGAGTGCTGGTCAGGATGGCAGGAGCAGAGCTGGGTAAAGGGGATGTCGTGCCCTGTGCCATCCCTACCCGGCTGAAAAGCTGAGAGAGACTCTATCCCAGGGATGTCACCTGTCAGCTCTGGCCACTGCATGAAAGCAAGGCTGCTCTTTGGTCCCAACCTCCAAACTCCTGAGGATGGAGCCCTCCTGTCCTCCCTGGAGCCCTAGTGCTTGGCTAGGCTGTCCCTGAGACAGCTCCAGAAGGCAGGCTGGCCCGGGAGCAGCACCCTGCTTGTGAGCACGGGCAGGGGAATCCAGTTCAATGCGTGCTGGAAAAGGGCCCTGAGGGATCTTGGTGGGTAGCAGAAAGCCTTTGAAGGGAGCAGAACGGGCAAATGGGTGGAAGCGACCCTGCCCCGGCAGCCTTCAGTAGGAGGGCTCGGCGTAAATACCTTTCACTTTTCCAGAGCGTGCAACGGCAGGAGTTGTCTGATTCCTGGTCAAGTGCTTTGGCCTTATTAAGCAACCACTGACTGGTTGTTGTGAGTGACCAAAGTCCATCCAGCCCAGTGTCTGGCTCAGGGCTGGCTGGTGGCACCTGCTTAGGGGAGCAGCCTGGCAAAGACCCAGCAGATACCTTCTCTGCTGTCCCCCTCCATGTCTCCATAGACAGGCATGACCACTCCCTGGATGTGTTTTCTCCCTCCTGCAACCTGCTGGTGCTTAGCTTAATCAGATGTCCCCAGTGGGGTGCAAAGAAGCTTTGTCTTGCCCTTAAAACATCTGCAAAGTCGCTGTGCCTTCCCACGCCCTCGTTGCCTTATACCCCAGAGCCAAATGCCCCAGGAGTCAGTCGCTCATTTCTGCAGGGACCTTGGTACCCTGTGGGGACACCTGCACGTGCCGGCTAATGCAGACACACCTCCAGCCGTTAGGCAAAGGCTGTGAAAACAGAGGAGCTTTGTCCTGTTGGAGAAAAGGTGGGTGGAGGCTTGTTTTGTGGGGCTGGGGACCAGGCTGTGCGTTTCCTACAGGCAGGGAAACCCAGCGAAGAGCTCCTGTTCTGAGGCACTGGCGCAGCTGCGCGTTTTGTCGCTCTCTGGGCCTTTCGGTTCCAGTTTCTCTCAGGTGATGTGCTCCAGCTGGGCATCAGCACCTGGCTTGCTACCAGGCTTTGACCAAACAGGTCTGAGCGTGCTTTGTCGGCACGAATTTGGTGCGCTGGATTCCAGGGAAGTCTCAGGAGGGTAACGTGAACTTAGCGGATCTTTGTGCTGTTGTTTCAAGGACCATGCCGTCAACCTCTGTAGCAAGCACAGGCTTTTGGAGTGGTATTGAGTTCATCTGTTTTATTGCTAGGATGGAAGGGAAGGACTTCCATGCAGGAGACATGTTGAACTTCCACATGAGACTTCTGTTACCTGCTTCTCCAGGAGCTGCCCGTTAATGCCTCAGGTTCCCACTCATCTACATCCAGGATATTCACTCACATTTTCCTGGGAGATTTTCCTGGGAAAACTTGTAAATTCTTTCAGATCATATTTTTCTCAGCATGACATCTTCAGCGTGCACTGTTCTGAAAAGTTTCTCTCACATGTAAAATCTTGAGTATAGAGATTTTTCTGTGTACGTATTTTCTTGCGTAGATCTACTCGCAGTCTTTGTCAGCTCATTTCTCATGTGTCCTGCGCTAAAGTTGGTGATCATTCTTTTAGCTGTCCTGTATTTTTTCGCTGTGTTTCCTCACTTGCAGAATCTAGCTGTGGAAGGATTTTATTTTGCTTAAAGAAGCAGGCTCCAGGTGAAAAGTTTCTTCTATTTAGTTTCTTTCTCCTCTTTACAGCTTCTGCAGTGAGAATAGAGAAGCTGGTATAAGAGATCGTTGCAATTTATCAGACTCAGGTCTTTGGTCTCCACTTGCTCATGGCACAAGCTCGCTCTTTTTTAGGGTGCGTTAAAACTTAAAAATAAGCTGCTGAAATGATGCCAATGCTGACTATTCCCAGAAGGTTTGAGTAGGCACTTAATCGTGTCATTATGGCTGAGTTCTGATGAGAATGGTGTTAAAACTTCACCGGTGCGGTCACTAGTGTGCCCAGTCCTTCAGTGCTGAGGGAAGTGTCATACAAACATGCCTGAGCTCAGAAAAGACAGAAATCATGTCCTGCTCCATCTGAGATGAGCACTGAGCCTGTTCAAGTCTTGCCAGCACACCAACTTTCTCACCAACGCGCTTGTTTTTCTTTAGTAAATTTATTCATATTGTTTCCTTTGGTCAAATCACTAATTTCTAGTCATTCTCGAGGCATTGTTGGTTGAGATTCAATCATGTTGCTTTACTCTGCATGCTTTACGTTTTGCTTTTAGCCTCCAAAAATATTTTGGTTTTAGTTAAAGCCCTCAGCTGTGCATTGAGCTCATGGCTAGCTGGAGGCCTAAGCAGAAAGGGAGATGGATTTGCATGCCCCTCCACACACCAAGTACTTCTTTTGATGGTGATGTAGTCAAATCGACCCTAATCATGGCATGGCTTTAATACCCAATTCCAAATAGAGGAGGAGAAAGGTAGGATCACATTTGAATATCCTTTTTTGTTTATTGAAATCTAGAGATCAAAGTCTCTTTCTGGTTTAAATTTAAAAAAAACCAAGCAAGTGCCCCCACAGAAATCACTGGTGGTGCTGATGAGCTGGAGGTGTTGAGGTCATCCAGTTGTCTCATCTTTTCTCTAGTTATTCCCATGCCTGTCTCTGCTCTCGCTGGAGAAGAGCACAGCAAGCATCCTTGCACGGCAGTACCCGAAGCCGGTGACGAGCCTTCGGTGCCTCTGGCCCAAGCTGGCTGCGGGTATCCTCAGGACATCCCTCTGCAGGGGCTGTAGCGGAGACCAGGCAATGCTCCGAGCTGGGACCCCAAGCTCTCAGCTGACCAGTGCTCTGTGGGATGGATCCCGGCCTTGGATTCTCAAGGCCTCTGTCAGTGGGTGAGAGTCTTATTTCTTGGCAGGGTGTTGTGGCCCACAGTTCTGAGGAGCTCTGGCATCATGAAGTGGGTCGTCTTTGCCACAAAAGCATATTGCTGGCACTTTCCTTGGGCCATGCCCAGAATCACAGAATCATTAAGGTTGGAAAAGACCTTTAAGATCATCAAGTCCAACCATCAACCCAACACCACCATGCCCACTAAACCATGTCCTGAAGTGCCACGTCCACACGTATTTTGAATACTTTTGAATCAGTAAAATTAGGCAAAGCTCAGGTGCTTTCTCTCCAGCTCTGTGTTTCCAGGCACAGGCTTCAGACCCTGTTGCTGACTGCTGGACCTTTGCCACCCGCTGTGCTTTCTTGGTCCATGCAGTTCCTTGGTGCTACAGGAATTTGTGGTTCATGGATTTTCTATTTGAAGGGAAATACAAAGCTGACACAAAGGCTACCTGGGGATTCCTAAAGATACGCTTTCACTGCAGAGCACCCATGCGAAGTACCTAGGTTTAGCAAATACCAGGAATATTCGTGGGAGTCTTCCCTGTTGAGTCCCAGCCTGAGGACCTGGTTGCCCTTTGAATGTTTGTTGTTTGAGCTTCAAGATGCTGGGCCTTGCCTGCTTCCTTTGTGCTTACTCCTTCCAGTCTCACCTCTTCTCAGAAGATGTACGGTACAAGACGTCCGGTTTTGTAGCGTGGTGTATCCCTTTGTCGGCCGGTCAGCCGGGACCCTGCTGTGTCCTTGCTCTGTAGGCTGCTGACATGAGAACGGAAGCACCGCTCTGGTTCTCATGCTGGGGAACCCTGGAGGAGTCTGTGGGGTGCTGGGGCCGGTAAGGAACCTGGGAGGAAAGGGCAGGACAGGGCAGATGGGGTGGCTGAGGGGACACGGCCGTGCTGAGGCTAGGCAGAAGAGGCAGGCGATAGGGGTTCATGAAGATAACCAGGACTAGGATGGTTTGGGGAGAGGAGTGCTGTGTCTGTGCTGGACCTGGGCTTAGGACACACAGCGCATGGCCCTACCTGCTGGTCTAACAGCTATTGCTCTTTCTCTCTTTCAAGATCCTCACCTCCTCCGGACCATGACCCCCGAAAACATGTGCCACATGACTCCCCCTTCTCGCCTGGAGCATCCTCCTCCGCCGCCTCCGCCTCCACCCCCCCACCTTCAGGGTCCCCCGCCACCACCCCCTCACCCGCACCAGCAGCAGCACAACCCTCACTACCCCAGCCTGCAGCGGGACATGTACATGAAGGCTGAGCCCCTGATGCCACCCTACGGCATGGGGCAGGGCATGGCGCCTGCCGACCTCCACCATGCCCAGCAGTCACAGATGCTGCACCAGCTACTCCAGCAACATGGAGCAGAGTAAGGCCTCAGGGGGCTGGGGCTTCTCAGCGTGATTTGTGCTGAAAAGGGGGAATAAGGGAATGGGAACTGGAGGGTTACAGAACGCGTGAGCAAAATTACTGGGTTTAACTGCAAGTTAAGGAGCGTGTCCTGGTTCTGTGAGCTGGGGAGGCGTCGAGGTGGAGATGACCCCAAGCGTGGGGCAGGGGTTTGCAGTGGGCAGCTTGGAGTCGCGTGGTGGGGACAGGCAAGAGGAAAGCGAAGATGTGGCTCAGTGCACGCGTGGCACAGAGCTTGGCAGTCACAGGGTGGGTGGGCAGAGCCCGGTGGGAGGAGCTGGTGATAGTGCTGAAGGAGCCTGTGGGTCCCTGCATGAAGGTTTCGGTTTTTATGTGAGATCCCAGCTTTTTCTTGGTCGCGGGCTGCGGGGCTGTTACCTCTCCACCTCTTGCTTTTCTACTCAGCCTTTGCTTTCCCCTGGGTCTCTGCAGCCTCCCGGTGCACCCTGCCAAGAAGCGGAAACACTCCGAGTCGCCCCCCAACACCCTCAATGCACAGATGCTCAACGGGCTGATAAAGCAGGAGCCAGGTATGGGGTCTGTGCCACTCAACCCTGACAGAGTCCAAACGCCTCCCTGGCACCAGCCGGGAGCACTCTCACCAGGTATGTGGTTTTGGCCCCCCTGTCCTCCCCGCCGCTTTTAATACCCCCAGCATGCAAACCCCTGCTGCCAGCTCGGGCACCCCGCTGGGCCAGGGTGCTTGGGAGGAGGGTACATGGGTGCCACAGGGTGCCAAGCAGTGGGGCTCAGCCTGGCTGGGCCCGCAGGAAGAGAGGAGAACGGGACAGTGAGTTTGTCCTGGCCCAGACCTCGTGCCCGTGGCGGTGCCCTGGCAGTCAGGAGGCGAGCTTCAGGCTGGCCGCACAGGCGATGCCAGTTGCTTCCTCGTGCTCTTACCCAGCTGGACACTCTGTCAGAGTGATGGAAATAGGTATTTTCCCCTCACCGCAGGCCTGATTCAAGATAACGACAGCTTGAATGGCTCCTACTTGGATCCCAACTACCAGTCTATAAAGTGGCAGCCACAACAACAAGACAAAGGGGGAAAATCAACAGAACAAGTGGGCAACTCTGTATGATGCCAACTACAAAGAACTGTGAGTAATTTATCCGCCTTTGGAGAAAGTCAGATTCACCTTTTGTGTATTGGTGGCAAGGAACTGGGGTTGGGGGCGTCGTGCTCACAAGATGGGACAAGGATCATCCTGGGCTCCCCCTTGTCCTCTCCTATCACCCGCTGATCTCTGCTTGCCTGCGCTGGGGTGCAGATATACCTTTGCCATTGAGAAAGTTAATTCTCTGCACTTCTGCAGGGCTGATGGAGGATTAAGAACTGGGGCTGGCACTGGAGGAGCCAGCAGAAGGCAGTTCAGCAGCCACTTAGACCTTAGTCTGCCATGGAGGGTTGTATTGGCAAACACAGCCTTGCCCTGAGCATGGTTTGGGCCAGCAGTGCCCTTTCCTCCTGCTCAGGCTTAGCAAGGTCCTTGATTTTAAAATAAGTATTAGGATTTCCTAGACAATGCATAGCATGGATGACTGGAGGTAGTCTAGAGCCACTTCAGCACGGCTCGAGAGCAGCATAGAAAAGAGCCTGAGGAGCAGTGGGAGTGGTTGATGGGCAGAGGAGGAAAGGAGGAGAGAAAGAAAGGAAGAGGGAAGGGGTTGAGGAAAGCTGGGAAGCCAGGAGGGGCAGCGAGGTGGCAGAGAGGCAATGGGAGTGGGTGGAGAGGCAAACTTGGGTGGCCGAGGCAGGTGGGGGAGCAGAGAGCGGCTGGGTGGGAAGGTGGGGTTGGTGAGACCGCACGGTGGGAGCTGGAAGTTGAGGCTGGGGCAGAGGAGGGTGGAGGCAGTGCATGGACAAGTAAAGAGGAGTGCTCAGGAGGAAACTGCTCTGGATCCTCCCTACATTCCTTGGAGGTGACAGAAAGCTGGCAAGCAGCAGGCTGGGTTCCAGGAACTGCTTGCCGAGCAAACGAACCCCCCCCACCCCGTTTCCCCTCCTCCTCTTTCTGCACAGCCAGTGGCTGGCGGGGGTCCTCTCGAGGGACACGGAGGAGGGGTGTGCTCCGTTGTCTGCGACACCAAATGGCCCAGCACTCTATCACACCTTGCCTGGATGGTGCTCAGGATGGGAGCCAAGGACACCAGGCAAGGCCAGTGGTGGAGGCAGAGTAGGATCTGTGACATGCAGGGAAAATGCTGCTGCAAGCCCCAGCCCTCCTGCACACAGATCTCCTGCTCAGCCCAGCCCTAGTCCTTGTATTGTCTTTAACCCAGACCTGGGTGACTGGGGCGTGCTGTGGGTTGTTCTCCTGTGGAGAAGTGGCTGTTGGAGTTGCTTACTTCTTTGGTGACATCTTTTCATTTGCAAAGACTGTGTTTGTGGCTGTTTCCTCAACCACAGTAGGAGGGGGGTAATCTGGGGAGGTGGTTACTTCTGTTTTACCAAACTTTCCATAAAGGAAGCATCTCCCACCTTCAGGTGGAATATCAACACCCCGATTGACCTGTTCCTGTCATGCTAAAGGAGAGGAATAACACAATAATGTGGGATTTCTACCCTGAAACGACGGGCTGCATCCTTCACCAACAGCAGCATGCTCTGTTCTACCTGCTGGGCTTTGCTCCTCTTCCCTCCACTCATTCCCAAATGACCTCCAAAGTGGTCATTTTCTCCACTGCTTTATACACTGGGACCGTGTGGTTTAGGCAATTTCCTGCAGTGTTTGTCTGTCTGGTAGTTTTAAACCCATGGTGTAGCCTTGGATCCCCCTTTCCAGTGTATTTGGTAGTCTGCTGAAGCGCGCATCTCCTCTGCTTCAACTTTCAGTGTTTACCCTGTGGCATGAAAGCTTTTCTTTAGGGTGCCATGGCTTGGCACCCTTCCCAAGGAGCTCCCTTTGCCAAACCATTTTCCCATCATGTGTTGCGTTGACGTGAGGGCTACTTCTGGGAACTTGTGAGCAGCTCCAAAGTCCAGTCCCGCAGCCCTGTCCCGGCTCCCCACCGTCAGTTTGCTTGTCTTTGGAGAAGTCAATCTTCTGCAGACGCCAGGGCACAGAGCCGCCCTTTGTGTGCAGCAGTCGCTGTTAGGACGCTGACAAGCTCAGGCCCGGGGAAGCTGACCATCTCTCGGTGAGCGCGCGCGTGCCGCAGCCCCCGCACAGGGCAGCGTTTGCATTCGCCTCCCATGTCCTCTGAGCGCTGCCTGGACACATCACTGCTATCGCCTGGTTTTCAGGCAGGGCCTGGGTGTCACTGGGCAGCGACGCTGCTGTTTTCCCACCTGACAAAGCCACCTTTGGCTTTTGCTGCTGTTCTTGTTTCTCCCAGACTCTGTTTTTGGGCCAGTGCTGCCTCCAACTGTGAGCCTCAGTATCTTTGCTCCGTATCAAACAAGTTCTGAGAAGCAGGGGTGCCAGGAGAAGCAAACCTCCCCTCTCTAACTCGGGCAACGCCTGGTCACAGCCTGTCAGTCCCTGGAGCAGCCTCTCTTCCACCATCAATCTCCACAGGGCTTTCACCGTGTGGCAGAAGCACAAACGCACCTTGTGTAGTCAGCAGCATCCACAGAGCTCTGCGCATCGGAGGAGCAGACCTTTCGCACGGCCTCGCTTTTCTCTTTGCCATAATGAGTCCCCCTTTTCCTTCCAACCTCGCTGTTTACCTGCGCTGGGTAAATGGTTCCTCATCTGAA
>NW_010536797.1:22266-27085 GCF_000687285.1 Phaethon lepturus | reverse complement strand
CTCTTTCAGCTTGTCACGGACCCTTTGCAGGTGTTACAGTCCCCGTTCCAGAGATTTGCCGTGCTTCTGGTATCGTACAGACAGACTGGCAGAGACAAACTGGGCAGTATTTTCTGCTGGGCGCAGAGGTGCCGATGCAGTGCTGCAAACCACGGCTTTTAACTTCTGCAGACCTAGCCCTGCTCTGCCATGTTCCTTGGATATGTGCTTGGGATCACTTGCCTAATACCTGCTTTTAGGATTTAGGGCGAAAGCCAGAGCAAACCTACTTCTGCAGCATTTAGGTCATCATCTCGTTGTGTAATGCAAAAATTCCTTTTAACTGACTTCATGTAGATTTTAGGAACCCACGTGCAGTTTGTTGTGGCGCTGGATTTGACCAGAATTAAGGGTTAAGGTCAAGGGTTGATCGATTTGTTTTTTGTTGCACGCTACTTCAGTGGACTCTTCCTCCTTCACAGTGGGTTCGAGACCAGGTAGCTCCAGGAGAGCCCGTGCAAGCTGAACCTGCATCTCTTTCCGAATGGAAGATCAGTCAGTTCTCCTGGTACAGCACCACACCAGAATACATCTATGAGAAGCTCCAAAAACTCCATCTTCCCTTCCTTCTTCTAGAATAGCATTTTTTTAGGTTGACCAATTCATGTTTTTGCAGGTAGGAGCCTGCTCCTTCCTTTCTGCCTTCTGGGTATACTCAGCAAATAAGCAGTCGTCTGTGTCCCTTTGAGATCCATGAGTATTTCAACAATTTAGTTTCCTGTGAGATCATAAAGCTGTTCCTGGACTGTTTTCTGCTGGAAGCTCTCCTCTAGTTCATACATGCTGTTAGAGTTTCCTGACCCTACAGGGAACGTACTTTTTTTTGCTTGTGATCCAGGTGCCCACAACCTGTTCACAGCCCCAGGAATTTGAATCATCTGAATAATCTGATTTTTCCTCCTCTTGTTCTTAAGAAAAGGGACCAGAAAGGTAGGCTAAGGAGAGAGAACAAGTCTTTAGGATGCCATGAGCCCACAGGAAGCTGTTCACATTCTTACCCCAGCACAGTGTTTCTCACTAGTCAAGAGCTTGTCAGCGTTTTAACACCGATTGCTGTGCACAAAGAGCAGCTCTGTGCCCTGGCATGTACAGAAGATTGACTTCTCCAAAGCTGTCCCTGCAGGTCCTGGGGAATTTTTCAGCTTTGTAGTGCTTTCTCCTCTTCTGCCTCAGAGAAAGCCAGTCCAGTGGTTACTGCTGCATAGGAGAGATCCAGCTTTGCTTCTGCATCTAGGCGTGACACTTTCTGTTGGGCTAGTGGAATAATTGCTGTGTCAGTAGTTTCATATATTTTTGAATGTATACAGAATAGTTTATACTTGTGCCTGTGGATTTATGCGTAGCATTCCATGCTAAGTATAATCTTATGGGATAAAAAGTGTAATTAAATTATATTCAACGCTGCTTGTCTTGCACACACAAAAGTGGGTCCCTTAGTAGTCTCTCTCTGCCAAGAGCAGGACTTAAGCATCTCAAAGTCCATCATATTTGGAGGTTCATCAGCTGAGAAGGAGAAGATCTTTCCAGATTTGGAGTATAGATGATATGGTCTTTCTGCTGTGAATGAGCATCTTGCAGGGAGATGCTGAAACACAGCCAGGATCTGGGAGTTTATTTGAGATCCAAGAATCTGTGTCGACCAACAGTACCACCTTGTGTCCCTGCACTGCTTCTCTGGGGGGAACTCAAATTGCCGGCCTCTTGGCAGACTTCTGGCAGGATTTCGCACGTACTTTCACTGTGCCCACCAGCTGTCTGATCTGCTCAGCAATCGAAGAGGCTTTCTCAGAACAAACCGTGAAGCAACTCCTCCTGGGAATGGGTCAAAGTTACGTGGTCCCTGACCCTCTAGCTAAAGGATGAGCAAAGAGTGCATGTTACACACACCGCACAGCATCCTCCTTGCCGTGAGGTACCTTTTGCAGTCAGAATGTGCAAGGAGCTGAATCCAGCTGTGTAGCTGATCAGGTTCACCAGCAGCACCTACAAATCTACTGGCAGCCGCGTGCCTCCCCTTTCCACCAGTTTGTCCTTCCACATACGTGGGTGCCAATCTGGCTTTTCTTTCCAGTTTCTTGCAGAGAGGCTTCCTGGAGAACTCAGTTCAGTCTCGTTAGTGCTACCTGATGGTAAGACTTAAAGAGACCTTTTCTTCCACCAGTCCCACTTGAGCTGCTCTCGGTGAAGGCTCTAGTAACCAGCACTGAAAGTATTTTGTTCCTCAGAAGTTTCCTGCTATGATTTGTGATGATCAATAGCTCTACGAGAGTTTGTTCCAGTCTCTATCAGCACCGTTCAAGCCCATTTAACAGCTCTCTCTTCTTGTGCAGGGAGTGTAGCTGTCACATCAGATCATATCTGTATCTTGTGCCTGTGAATAAGTAGAAAATGTCATCTCTGTTCAGTCATTTTCCTGGCAGAAAGCTACAGAGTAGGGGCCTTCCAACCATCTCTCTTTTCCTGAGGTTCTGGGCTGTATCTTGGAGCCAGGCACCTTCTCAGCCATTGCTGTGCCTTGATGAGATGGGGACAGCACGGGGGGGATCTGAGCTCGTTCTGTAGTTCCTAAGTAGCTTTTTTGCCTTCTGAGAGACCTGTGCAGTGAATTTTGCTGTGTGAATGGCAACAGGTTCCCTGTCCCCAGGCAGGTGTGGAGCAGCCCTGCAGCAGCCCTCTCTGCCAGGAGAAGAGCAAAGGGAAGCCGGGCAGATACAAACTACATGGGTTTAGTTTTGACACAGACTTCCTAGAAATAGCCTGGATTAAGGAAATGGAGGAGAGGAAGGAAGGAAGGGAGAGTTGCTGCATGGATTTGAGCGGAGGTGCCTGGAAATCTGTGTCTTGGCTTGCTGGGCTTGTCTCAGGCTTTGCTTATGTGGGCTGAGGAATCTGTGTTGGTTGAGAGAGACTGAAGTGTCTGGATTAGTTTTATTGATAATATGTTTCTTTTTGGCCTTTTGCACTGGTTTTGCGGTTTCAGACTCACTGAACCTTCAAAAGGGTTAGCTGGTTTCCAGCGGCGGTGCCGAAGAGGCCTGGAACCAGGCAGTTCGCTCATTTAGTCCTGGGAGCAGGAGTAATTCATCTCCCTGACAGCCTGCTCTGATAAATGCCAGCAGGCTCCCTCCTCCCGCTCCCCATTTGTTTACAGTTTGAGGCAAGGCAGCTGGCGAAGGGTAGTGCAGCGCTCAACAGAAAGATTTCCTCTGCCCCTGGGAACTGGGCTGGTGCTGGTCTCTTCCCGTCAAGCAAACTGGTGCTCTCCGTGCTCTCCCCTCTGAAGCTCGGGGCTGCGGGCTAACCCTGAGCTTTCAGGCTTGCGCTCCTTGGTTGGAAGAAATGTCCCGATAAACAGCACCAAACCTGGCCTTGCTGCAGATCCTGAGTCTCACCAAGGGGACGGAGACCAGTGCGATGCGGTCCAGTCGTGCTGGCTGTGTTTTGGGTTAGGTGGCAAAGCCCTGTTGGCCAGCTTGGCTAATCCCGTGTTGATGGATCACTGAGGTCTCACTCTCTCATGCCGTGAGTGTATCTCAGGTAACTGAAGGGACCACGTACGGTGCTGAGCCGTGGACACGCTGGTGGGCTGGGTTAGGCTAACGTGGACTGGGTGAGACAGCAGCGTGGTGCTGCTCAACTGTAGGTTCCTATCCTGCATCCTGATGTTTGTATTCTGGAAGAGAAACAAAGCAGGGACTGCATGGAAATAGTGAGTGGTCCTTGAATTAGGGGGTCTCCACACATTATGTCTTAGGAGCGGTTGAGATACTGGGGAACCTGGAAGGAAGGAGGAGAGAAACGGGGGAGATTTTTCTTGCAGAGAGGAAGCAATTGGGGCATGTGCGCGTGCCTCTGCGGAGCCTGCTCTCGGCCACAGATCCCAGTACAATTCCCTTTTCCTCAGAGACATGTTTCTCCGCGCAGTGCCTTTCCCTTTGCTTTGCACTTTAATGTGGAGGGCGAGGGTGCTCCCTGCTGCTCTAAGTGCGGATGCCAGACATGGCTGTGGGGAGTTTGTAACCTCTCACCCTCACTCGGATTGGGAGAAATCTCCCCTCCCCTGATCCCAGCCTTCTGAGCCCTGCCTTAATCTGCTTTTGTCGGGGGGTGGGGGGTTGGAGGGGTGCAATTTGCCTAAAATAATCCATTTGACCCCAGACCTTTTATTCCTGATGTTTTGCCCTCTGACCCCCGCACTCTCCCTGGGAAAAACCAGACTTGTCAGAGGCTGGTGTCATCCCTAATCCCGGGAACCATTTCTGCCTTGGGGTCACCTTCCCATCTTTCTCCTACCACCCCGTCCATGGCAGCCACCCATCCGGAGGGCACGTCTCAGGAGGGGCATGCTGCCAGCCTGCTGCCCCAGGACTGGGTCCGGGGCAGGGTGGTGGTGGCCCTAAGGTCTCCGTGTGTTAAGATGAAGGGGAGGATGTTTATAAGTGTCACTGGAGTCCTTACAGTGCCTCAGGCAGTGATGTCCCCGCACCACGTGGCGGTAGGGGAGTGGGTTTGCTGCTTCCAGGTGGGATTTACAATGGTTGAGAGTACAAAAGCACTGGAGTAGGAAATCCAGGGGATACCCTGCCCTGCGCACTGTCTGCAGTGGGGGGCAGGCTGAGAGCAGCTCCTTGGCTCAGCCGGAGGTGACGGATGAAGGCAGAAGGCTAGGGAGATCCATGGCCTCTCTGATACCGGGAAAGCAGCTTCTTGCCTCTGATCTACCCCAGTGCAGGGATCCTGCTTTGAGGAATGACACCAATCACAGCCTTGGGAAAACTCA
>NW_010536797.1:15087-22255 GCF_000687285.1 Phaethon lepturus | reverse complement strand
AAGAGGGCATCTGAGAAGGGGACTCTGGAGGGGCCAGGCATTTCTTAGAAAACAGAGAACGGGGAGCCTGCCTGTCTCCCCTGTCTCAACATGTGCATTTAGCAGCCATCGGTTTGAGTGACATTAACCAGAACATGTTTTGGAAACATCCATTGTTTGGAAGTTCAGTCAGACCCTTCTTCTCCTCAACTTTCTCTGTGAAAAACCAGTGGGGCAAGTGGTGGATGCTTGGGGTCCTGGGCAGACAGAGGCAGCTCAGGATGCAGAGGTGAAAGCAGTCGAGGAGAGCTCCGGCACCCCTGGGGTGAGCGCGGAGGGCGCTCAGGCCAGCCCAAGCCGTAGCTCCCCATCAGGAAGAGCCAGACAGAGAATTCAGGGCTGAGGCTGGGAGGAGGCTGAGAGCCGAGGGGAATTCCTCTCGTGCTTGTGGGCTAAGGTAGTGCTCTGCTCCCACCACCTGGTTTGTGTTCAGGGCACTGCACGGCAGCCCCGGGTCCCTTGGGTGCAAGAAATGAGTAGTTGCTCATGGCCATGCCAGCATTATTCATGGTTGCCTGGAAGTACCCACAGGTTTCGTCCACGTGAACCCCTCAACCGCGTGCGTGAGGAGAATGGCTTTCTTCCCAGAAGAGTGGGAGCGAGAGTGACCTTTCCCTGTCTCCTGCTTCCCAGAGTCTGCTGAGGTCTGCCTCGTCCGTCCTGCCAGTCTGTCTCCCTCCCCTCCCGTTGCTCTCGGCAGCATCCGTCTGTCTGTCTGTATTAACTGGAGCTGGAAGTCAGAAGTGGTTCTCTTTTGTGGAAGAGTGCCCCATAATTTTTAAGCCTGATGTCAAAGGCTCGGCTGAGCTCCCCTTTACCTCATCCGTAGTTCTTTAATTAAAAACAACGGGATTTTGGTGTTCTGTTAGGACTGCTTGATGGGGAGGTGGGATGAGAGGCATCTCCTTCCCCCCTGCCTAGGACAGGCAGCGTCCCGGGGGCCCACCAGCCCGGGTCTGCGTGTTTGGATGGTGGGAGAAAGGGGACTTGATGCAAAGGCCACATATTTCCCTCGTTCCCATGGTAACCAGCCCATTAAGGAGATGTAGATTAAACCTCCCCAGCTGCTCTGTGTTCGTCGGGCAGCCAGGGCCCCCTCCTCCTCCTCTGGACATGCTCGCTGCGAGCTGGAAGCTTTTCCCAGCAGCCGGAGCAGGTGGTTGTGATTTCGGCAGGCATGCGGCACGCGGGCGGTACCGCCTGGTAGCAGGGCCAGTGCAAGCGACGTCGGGAATGCGACGGGTGAAGCGAGCAGAGGTGTGGGACCCCCCCCAGGGTCGGCGTGACCTGCTTCCCCCAGCGAGCAGCGTTCAGGGGTCTGCTCCAAGCTTTGGGCGGGCTGTGGAGCTTGATGCCTCCAGTGTGTGTTGAGCCAGGGCTGAGCAGCTGCACTTTTTAGGAGCAGCACTCAGAAAGGAGATGTTACCCTGTTGTGGCTCATATTTACTATGTTTATAGCATTTTACATGTCTATAGCATAGCATATCAAGGGGTGGTTGCCCCAGCATCCTCATCAAACCCTAGTCACAGGAACCATATTCCCTTCCAGTTGAAGACCCACCCAAAGCAAAGCTTGCAGCTTCAAGGAGATGTGGACCTTCTCTGAACTCTCCTCCCTGCGCAGCAGGATGGGTTGCTGCGTGGACTTAGGCAAGGTGTTGGGTTCATGCCAGGCAGTGCCTGCCTGTGCCGGTCGGCCCCACGGGCACCCAAGAGCAGCACCAGTGCGGGGCAGGAGGGATAACATCAGAGGCTGTCCCTTTTGCCCCAACACAGTTCTCCTTCCCCTCCCATGTGCCTTCTGTGCCTCAGGATTATTTTGTGGCTGTATGTGTGAGTAGAGGTGACCTTCAGAGTCTGTTGCCCAGGGAGGTGGTGGAGTCACCATCACTGCAAGTGTTCAAAAAACATGGGGACCTGGCTCTTCGGGACATGGTTTAGGGGGCATGGTGGTGCTGGGTTAATGGTTGGACTTGATGATCTTGAAGGTCTTTTCCAACCTTAATGATTCTGTGTGTGTGTGTGTGGTGAGATGGGACTGTTCATGACTGTGTGGTGGGACACGGAGGTGAGCTGTCCCCCCAGCCCTTCCCACCCCTCGGCGGGGTGGTTTGCGTGCATCCACACCTCGGGATGTGGCCATGTACCGTGCCATATAGACCCCTCATTGCCTCTGCTTCTGGGTGTGGGGCTCATCCTTCCCCCCACAAGCGTGAGCCTCTCGTGGTGTGCACAAGGCTCTTGTCTAACGCCTGCTGCCTTTTCCACAGCCCGATGCTCACGTACCGCGTAGATGCTGACAAGGGGTTCAACTTCTCAGTGGGTGACGATGCCTTTGTGTGCCAGAAGAAGAACCACTTCCAGGTCACGGTCTACATCGGCATGCTTGGAGATCCCAAGTATGTGAAGACCCCTGAGGGCCTGAAACCCTTAGAGTGCTTCTACCTGAAGCTGCACGGAGTGAAGGCAAGCGGGAGCTAAGGGCCAGTAGTGGATCCAGCAGGGAGAAGGGGTGCTTGGCAGATGGCTGGGTTCAGGCAACACCATGTCTTCATGTGCTGTGTTGTAGGGGAGTGTGTAGGAGAGTGCTGAAGGCCAGAACAAGGCAAATCTTGAAATATGAGTCCTAAGATGGATTCAGTCACTGCCTGGGTGTTTTCAGGGCTGTCTCTCACTCACCTTTGACTCTGGAGGTATATAGGCCCTTTGGGAAGATCCTTTTACCCTCAACTGCCCCTCTGCCAAGGGAAGCACCCATGCTTGGACAATGACCACACTCAAGTTGGGTGTTCAAGTCAGTTGTACTGAGCCATAGGAGGGCTGGGCCGACAGCTGGCCTGTGCTGGGGAGGAGGAGGTGGGAAGGGGAAGGGCTTTCTGCTCTTTGTCACATGCCCAAATCTTTCTCTCCAGCTAGAGGCCTTGAACCAGTCGATCAATATAGAGCAGTCGCAGTCTGACCGCAGCAAACGGCCCTTCAACCCTGTCACGTGAGTATTGCCCGGGGTATGTTCATGTGGGGGGAAGTGCTACTAGGCAATAAGCAATAGCAGGAGAGGGTGGGGAAAGGGGCTGAGTCGGAGGTCTCATGGATAGTACTATGGGTATCACACTCTCCAGTTTTCTCCTCTGTTTCCCACAGCAAAGTTTTCCTCTCTTTACATTCCCCACTCTGCTCTGTGCCCAGTTCATACACCTGCCTTGGTGGTGCAGGCCAGGAGATGGCCATTGCCCAGAGAACCTCCTTTCCAGCGGTGTCCTCACTCGCTTCTCTGTTTTCCTTTCCTCAGAGTCAACCTGCCTCCAGAGCAGGTCACCAAGGTCACCGTGGGGCGGCTGCACTTCAGCGAGACCACAGCCAACAACATGCGAAAGAAAGGCAAACCCAACCCAGACCAGAGGTGAGGAGCACAGATGCCTTCTCCAAGCCATTCTGAGCACTCAAAGCCTGTGGATGTGCCAGTCCCCAGGTGGGAGGGGGACATGGGGGACAGGTCCTGAATTGGCTGTCCTTGTCTGTGTGGAGGAAAGGAGGAGTCTGCTGTGGCCACAAGCAGGGGCTTCCCCGCTCTGTGAGTGGCTGGGGACAGTGCCTGTGCCCCACAGCACAAGGAGAGGGGATGTGCCAAGCCCACCGTGTCAGCTTGGTGCCTCAGCCTCCGGAGGGGAAGCAGACTTGGCGGCTCCCAGTGCAGGATGGCACCCTGACCTCTCTCCCCTCTTGGCAGGTATTTCATGCTCGTGGTAGCCTTGCAGGCACACGCGCAGAACCAGAACTACACGCTCGCAGCCCACATTTCTGAGCGCATCATCGTCAGAGTAAGTCCTTCTCTCCTCCCTCAGCCTCTGCAGGTGCCCCACAGTCCTTTGCTGGATGTCCTGGGCAATTCTCCTGCCTTCCTCTGGCTTTTCAGTGCTTTCCCACCCAGTCCTTTCCCACCTTCTCCAAACTCTTACTGCCTTGCTTGTAGCTATCCCTGTCCATGCCTGGGTTCTGGCTCCAGCCTTTCCACACCTGCTTAGTCAGAGCAGCCTCAGGGCATGCAAGAACCTGTTGCAGGAGAGGGAGGGCATCCCATTCTCCCCAGGCTGGACCAGTGTCCAGGGTAGAGTTGTTGGGAGTGAGGGAACAGTGTTGTTGAGACTCTGCAGCAGGGACAAGGCCTCCAGGCGCAGGAAGACTGGGCACCTTCCCAGAGCAGCACCTTTTGCATGTGCTAAGGCAGCAGTGCTCAGATGCAGAGGAGCAGGAGGAGATAGGCACCATCCCCGGGCTCCCCCGGGGCTCTGCTAGAGCACTCAGCTCTGAGATGTGAAGGCAGGGGGTAAAACACTAACAGACGGACCTCAGAGTCTGCGTAAGTAAGTCTACGACAAATTATGGAGCCTCCAGGGTGCCCAGTGCAGAACTGCAGGGAATTGCAGGCAGCCTGGACTGCTCTGTCTCAGGCTGTGAATGGGTCACAGAACCACGGCAGCAGGGCAGAACCCGAGGATTTGGGACCCAGGAGCAACAGCCGTGTCACTTGGTCTCCTGCTGTCCCGCGTGGTTCTGGTTGGGGTTGTTGGAACAGCTCTGACTGATAGCTGAGAGAACAGACGGCTCGAGAAAGCAAGGATATTCCTTTAGGGAGAGGAGCAGAGGAGGCATAGCCTTGGTTCCTGCAGAGAGAGGCTTAGACAGGGCCAGAAGATGAATGCCAAGGCTGCCTCTGCTGTAAGGGCAGGCTGGGATCTGTTCCCAGGGCTGGCAGTGGATCCCTACCCCTGCCACTTTGCCTTGTGCTGCTGCAAAGCTCTGTCTCGCACCTCCATGGCCTTGCTTGTCCTCTGCTGACTCTGCCCTGCCTGTCTGTCCAACTCCCTGCTGTCCCTCCTGTGAGGCTGGGGCTGCCACAGCTCAGTCTCGAAGCCTTCCTGGGGCTGTAATTCAGTGCGCTGCAGGCTGGAGAGGGCACCCGTGCCAGGATCTCGTGACCTGGACTGTTCATCCCAAAAGCCCCCTCCCACTTCTCAGAGTACCTGGATGAACATGCCCCAGTTTCAGCCAAGATCTTCCCCATCTCTCTCTCCCTTCCGTGGAGCAAGGACGCCCTTATTCCTGGGTGCTTCTGCTTGTGCCAAGCTTTGTTTCGCAGCTGTTTCCCACTCACACGAATGGGGATGGCACGCTGCTGCAGTTGGGTGCCTGGCACTGTCCAGGCCACCACAGAGGTCTCTGACGTCCATCTGTTGCCCATGGCCTCTCCTGCTCGACAGTCCTTCTGCAACGTGCGTAGAGGGATGGGTCTGTGGGGCTCTCCTGATGTCCTCGCTCTGTCTGCATCTCAGAGTGCCTCTGCCCAGCAGCACTGCGGCGTTTCTCTCCCGGGGTTTGCTACTGCTGCTTTTCAGTCCCCACTTCCCTGTCTCTCCGCAGGCCTCCAACCCTGGCCAGTTTGAGAGTGACAGCGATGTGCTCTGGCAGCGGGCACAGCTCCCTGATACTGTTTTTCACCACGGCCGGGTTGGCATCAACACGGACCGCCCTGATGAAGCCCTCGTGGTCCATGGCAATGTGAAGGTCATGGGTTCGCTGATGCACCCTTCAGACGTCCGAGTGAAGGAGGACATCCAGGAGGTAAGAGCCGGCCAAACCAGGGTGGGCTTGGGGTGATAAGGGATCTGAAGAGGCACCACAGGAGGTGTGAGTGTCCTTGTGAGCCTCTTTCAGCTGCTGATTTTGAGGTAGTCCTTATGGGCAACCTGAGCTCCTGTTGACCAGACAGGAAGTGCCTTAAAAGTCTGCCTGTCCCTGTCTGTCCCAAACACAGCCTGTCCACCACGTCTTAGGGAATATTGACTCTTCCAGTGTTAGCCAGAACTAGCAAACGCAGAAGTTACAAAGCTGGAAACAGGCGAGTATATCAGAGAGCACACTGGGGCTTGCCACAGCCTGGGTGAGAGGCTCAGGTCTGCTCTGCAGTCCTCTCAGCTGGATGTGCCTGTCCAGAAAAGCTGGGTACAATCAGGTCTCATATCTACGAGAACTGCCTCTGCCCTGTGCCTGGTTGTGCAATGGGACTCAGTCTCCTCCTGCCTTCACTACCCAAGGAACTTGTCCAGTGACAAGAACTGGAGATTAACCCCAGTACAAATGCTGTTTGTCCTAAAGGCTGGTCTGAGCAGGGTTCAGGGCTGTCTCGTGAAGTGCTGTCTCACAAAGGTACTACCATGAGCCATAGTGGGTTTTGCTGCTTGGAGTCAGAGCCATGGGAACTTAGGAAGCAACACCCCGCTTAGGAGGTGCATGTGTCTGTTTTGTCCCAGGTGGACACCACAGAGCAGCTGAAGAGGATCTCACGCATGCGGCTAGTACACTACAACTACAAGCCCGAGTTTGCGGCCACGGTGGGCATTGACAACACCTCTGAGACAGGTAGGGGCCCTGCATCATGCCACGGTGACCTGCTTGTGTCTGCAGCGCTGAACCTCTCGTTCTGCAACCTACAGCGGCATTTTGTTCACGGTGCCAAGCGGCACTGCCCTGCCTTTCCTGGTGGCTGCACCCAGGCATGCCCCCAGGCATGGGGTAGGAGAGAGGGGGCTTCTTACCACCTGAAGTTTAGGCATCTAATGAAATTCCCTCTTTAGTGAGTGGGAGAGAAGATGGCACTTCCCACGGGTGGCTTGTACAGCTTCTGTGATAAAGCTTCTCCAAGTACCACCTCTCTCCAGGGGTACAGCTACACACTACAGTGGCGTGATGCAGATACCCCCGTCCACGTAATCTGGGAACCAGCCTTGTCTGAACGGCCTGTGCTCTCCTGTTGCTGAGCCTGTATGGGCTGCCCAGGCCACGAGGGCTCCAACGAGCTCTGCCTGGCCCTGTACAGGCCAGGGTTGCAGGGAGGACAGCCCTTGTGTCATCCCCAGTGAAAAGGGTTCCTGCCAACGACCACATGGGCCAGAGAAGGACCTGTGGCAGGAGGAGCCCTGCCCAGACCGTCTTAGCCCACTGTGCTGTTTCCACACAGGTGTCATTGCTCAGGAGGTAAAGGAGATCCTCCCTGAAGCTGTGAAGGACACTGGGGACCTGGTCTTTTCCAACGGGAAGACCCTTGAAAACTTCCTGGTGGTCAACAAGGTTG
>NW_010536797.1:1452-15056 GCF_000687285.1 Phaethon lepturus | reverse complement strand
CGGCAGCTGTGGGAGTCTGCTGAACCTGGCTCAAGGGTATTGTGGAGCTGGAAATGGAAGAGGGAAACTGTGATGCCTGGGAAATGCTTCTAGGCCAATACCACCCGTATGAGTTTCAGACCTGGCTGATCTTCCAGAGGTCAGGAGCAGCCCTGGGTGGACAGCAGACATCAGCAGGGAGGAGCTAGCCTGATGTTGGTGAAAGTTGGCAGCATCTCCCTTGGGAAGGGCTCCTTGTTGGCAGCCTCCTGTAGAGAGGCTCTTAGTCATAATCTCTTCTTTCTAGATAAGGTGGTTATGTCAAGATAACCCAGAGCACCTGGCTGCCTGACCTCTCGGTAACCTGCGGCAGCCTGTTTGCGGCTCTGGGCATCGAGGGGACAGCCTCCCAAAGCTGCCAGCTCTCTCCCGCATCCCAAACTGTGCAGTCTGCTCTGGCTGAGCTCACCAAAGAGAGCAGCATCTACCTGCTGCTACAAATTATCCACAATGTCCAAGATCCTCTGAGTGTAGTGCTGGACTGGCACACCAGTGAGATGTTTTGCCTCGGGGCGAAGTGGAGTGGCAGAGCCCGCGGGTGGATAAGGGGCAGGGGTGATGCCACAGTGCCGGCAGCAGTCCGTGGGACACGGCTGCAGTTGTGCCAGAGGGAGATGCTTGTGCTGGAACGCCCTGCCCTTACCAGAGGGGCTGCGGGAGGAAGGTTACTCTCCAGAGACTTCTGGATTTGGGCTCTCCATTGGTCTGGATCAACTGTCTGTTGGATAACGCTGCAGACTAACCCCAACAGCTTGCACCGTAGAGCAAGAGGCAGACTTAAGAGGGCTGGGGAGGGGCAGAGAAGGGGTAGATGGGGAACATTGCTCACTTGGTTTGACCAAGGGCTCCTGATTGGAGGTGGAGACTTCGTGTCCGTCTTTTGTGCCTGAGAAGGACTCTGGATCAGCACCAGTAGGAGACGGACCTCTCGGGGATCCTGTGTGAACATTTATTGTTTTGGTTGGGTTTGAAGAGAGTATCTCTCGTTCTTGCATCCAGGGGCTGTAGACTCTAGATGTGCCATGTTGGATGACTCCCTCCCGCCGGAGCTGGGTGTTGTGTAGCCTTTCCCTGAGGCAGGGCATGGGAGAGCGGGCAGAGCGGCCAGATCCAGGCTGAGGGAGCAGGAGTGCCTCCACTTGCCAGGCCGCTCAGGCTGCCACCCTGTTCCCTGGCAGGAGCGCATCTTCATGGAGAACGTGGGAGCCGTGAAGGAGCTGTGCAAACTGACAGACAACCTGGAGACCCGCATCGATGAGCTGGAGAGGTGGAGTCACAAGCTGGCCAAGCTCAAGCGGCTGGACAGCATGAAGTCAACTGTGAGCTCTGGGGCATTCAGGTACAGGCATATGAGGGCACAGGAGCCAGAAGGGATGTCTTCTTTTGGGCACAGGCAACCCCGAGTGACAGCTTTGTTTGGGAAAGGGGAGATGGGGAAGAGTGGTGGGGTGGTGGCCGTTGTCATTTGGCCTGTGGTAGATTCAAGGAGCTGAGATTGGTGAGACAGGTCTGGCATACACATACCACCAGCCTGCTCTTAGACCAGCCCAAAAAAACAGTATGAAATTGTCTCCACGTTTCCCTAGAGTAAATGGTGGCTTTCTCAGGGCAAAGCCTTTCTCGTGCTTCCAAAATGGTCATACTGACCCTGGTCAGCTTATGCAGGTTTTGGGGCAGAATTCACGGGCTCTGGGCAACAGACCACTACTGCACCTACCCCCAAGCAGATGAAGTGACAAGGATTTGTGACTGTCAGGCCACACAGAGATTTCTCCCCTGCCAGAGAATCACATTTTGGCCTGGGAATCGCTCCGAGTGCTGTCCCGGCGCAGCTCAGCTCCATTCCTTCTTTCTCCTTGCAGCCAAACAGGAAGCCAGTTCAGCCGTGCGGGAAGCATGCCCCACAAAAAAAGACCCCACAAAGTAGCCAGCAAGGTAAGAGACCGCTCCCAAAGGAGCAGCACTGTGCAGGGGAAGGTGGTCTGTCTGGGAACGGTCATCTGCATGGTCCTCGTGTGTTTTCTTACACACTGTGCAGAGGGAGAGACCCTGTCTGCTCCCATTTCCGTGCTCTCTCCTTCCTTTTTGTCCCTAATAAAGACATTACCTGGCTTCTGCTCTGCAGGGGCTCAGGGCTTGCAGGATGAGGAGGAGCAGAGCTTGGGATGGGCTGGGTGAGATCTGTGTGAGGACCAGAGCAGTAAGGAGTCTTGAGCAGAGCTTGGGCTTTTTCTCTTGCAGTCACCGTCGGTTGTCCCGGAACAGGCCTGCATCAGCCAGCGCTTCCTGCAGGGCACCATCATCGCCCTGGTCATCATCATGGCATTCAGGTGAGACCGCACACCCGGGCTGCCGCTCTCTGCTCTCATCCATGGGCTGTAATCCATTGGAAGCAGATCAGTACTGTGACGTGTCCCTTGCCCCATGCCCGTCCTCAGCCCATACCTCTCTCTCTCTCTCTCTTTCCAGCGTGGTGTCCATGTCCACACTCTATGTGCTGAGCTTGCGCAGCGAAGAGGACCTTGTGGATATCGATGGGTAGGTACTTCTGGGCTCTCTGGGAGGGATGTGGTGATCAGGGGAGTCTGAAGGACAAAAAGCAGCTCCTGTGGGGTTATTGGGCACAGTTGCAGTGAGTCAAGCTGTAAATCCAACAAAACACATCCGCACGTCCAAGTCTGATGTTAGCTAAATTATCTAGAGCTAGAAGTGAGGAACAGAGAAGAAAAAGAAAATACCCTGCTGTTTGGCTGCTCACATATCCACTTGTGGCTGGTCTGAATGTTCTCTGGATGCCTCTTCACCTGGACTAAAACAGCATCATCCCACTGATTGCAGTGGGGCTGGACCAGTCTGTACTAGGCAAGAGTTTTCCTCTGCAAACAGTGTCCTTAGTGTGGCGAGAGCATTGAGGGAATGACCCCAGCCTGGCAAGCGTGCACGCAGGCAGCCTATGCTGGGCATTCAGTCTTGGCACTCTTCACTCCTTTGGGAGCTTGTAGTACCAGATAATGAGTCTCTTTTTCTCTCTCTCTTCTCCCTGTCCTATTTCTCTCCCTCCTGTTCTGGTTACATCTCTCATCCAACCCATCTTCTTTCCACTTTGTCTTTAATTTTCCCATTCTTGTCTTTTCATTTCCATTATCTTCCATATCCTCTTTCATTACCCCCATCCTCCTCATCTTCTACCAATCTGCCTTTTCTTCCCGTCTCCCTTCACTGTCCTGTAGCTCTTTTGCTGTGCCCACTGCCTGTCTCCTGGCCCTCTTTCGGCACAGGGGTCCCGGGGTCCCGGTCGCTCTATGTCCACGGTATGTTACTGTTTCATTATACTGTTATTTAATTGCTGCATCCCTTCTCTCAATTCCTCCTCTTTCTTCCATCATGTCACAGAAGACCAAGAATCTTAAGCAAAACTGAAAGCAAAGAAAGGGATATGAATATACTTCAGCAAGTGGGACTCCAGGAGGAAGGATTATGGACCTTGTCAGGAAGAAGAAGTTAGGAGTAGGAGACTGAAGAACCAATTAATCAAAGGTTAAATAAAGGAATCACATGCTACAGGTAGAGCAGGAGTAGACAATCTGAAAGGAGTGGAGGGAGTATGAAAGTAGAAAGAATGAAAACTTTGAAAAATTAGCCAAAAAGATGTTCTTACCCTCTCTTTATATGGGAATAGCTTTATTGTGGAGGGTAACTTTCTAGTACAGGACAGCTTACTGTGCAAAAGGAGGATGGAAGAAAACCCTAAATTATTTCTTTTTATGAGCCATCACTGCTGGGAATGTTTGGAAAGGTACTGCCACGGGGAAAGCTGGCTGAGTTACTCATTACATACGGACCTGTAAAGCGCCTCAGTCAATGGGATCTGCAGGGCTGCAGCAAAATACTTCTCTTAAAACGGGTCCCACCTGTCGATCAGCACCCTTTGAACAAAACACTGAACAAAAAGAGCAGTGGAAGGCACAATTAAGTTGTTCTTAAAAGAGCTCCATGTCGAAGTGTTTCACAGGAAGCTATTTAAAAAGTAATTGCTTGTGGGATGCAAGATAAAGCTATGCATGGAAAGCGTTCCTGCACGAGGCAGGGGAGGAACGTGAGGGATAGGGATAGGTTTTTGGCTGGGATGAAGGTTAGCTCCAGAGGTTAGTGCCCACATTCCCTCCAGGAGACCAGCATTGCATCTCCTTTCACCAGAAAAAGAAATACGTGTAGTAAGGTTAGTCTTGCAGGTAACAAAGTGGCATTCTGATTTCTCTAAACGAGTGAAGGCTCTGTTTATCTTTGAGAAACCTTGAGCAAAGCTAAGGGGACAGGCAGGACAAGACTACAGGACAAGCAAAATGTGGGACAGGTAAAACTGAACTGCTCCTATGCCTGGGGAGGGTCTGGACAGGTAAAATCTTGAATATCTCTGTTAGGGGCTCAATAAAAAAAAATTCTGCTCAGTGGGCAGCTACGGTCCATGAAGGCAAGAGCCTTGGTTTATCCCCTATGTCCAGCTGGTGCCCAGAAGTGGTGTTGCTCTGGGCTCCTGTGCAGGGAAAACCAGCAGCGGTTCCTCCCCTTTCACATCTGCCTTACCCTCGGGAGACGGCTGTGGTGTCCTCAGCTCAGATCTTAGTAGCTTCAGTGAAACAACTGAAACTACGTGGGATGAATCCGGGTGGGATTGTGTGTATTTCTGAAGAACAAGGTGAGGAACAGTCTGTCTCTGAGAGGTAAGGGGCCCCTCCCTTAGGGAAAGGTGAGCACTTAGAGCCCATTGTAGCCTAACGTGTTGAGACCAGAGCACATAAATCCACCCCAGAGATCACTGTTGGAAATCAAGTCCACTGAGTACACCCTGTTCCACAGTGAGCAGAGGGAGCATTGCCGGTGTCCTCTGAACCAGCTGGGACTCGTCCCTGCCAGACCTGGGACTGCCACATGACCTGCTGTGGCATTTCCTAGCTCTCCTTGCTGTCTTCACAGCTTGTGTGCCTCTCTCCTGCCTTTCCTTTCCCAGATCACTCCAGTCTTTGCTCCTCCTCACCCTTGTGCTCTCCACATCTGCTCTCGCTCCGTGTACCCGGTCCCATCGCCCCACTCACTGCTACAGCCGCTTCTCTCTTCACGTACGGGGGACGCTGTTGTACCCTGTGGTAGAGGTTTTTACCCATGTTTTCCTACATTTCAGGTCAAGCCAGAACTTTGATAAAACGCAGATGGTGCGATCCACAGCTGCGTCGGACGGAGCCAGTGGCAGGACCCCCACGCACCGCGGTAGGTTGCGGCATGGCGGAGCGCCTGGCAGGTGCGCATGATGATGGGTTGTGGTGCAGGGTGATGAACGTGGCTGCTCCTGCGTGCCGGGGGCTTGCTGGCACTGTGCTGTCTTCATGCCGGGAGGTCCTGGGGCTCCGGTTTTGTGGAAGGGATGCCGGGGGCACTTGGTGCTGCTCCTGTTAAGTGCCTCTCCCCTTGACTTACTCCACATGTCCCTGCTGTTTGCTCTGCAGTCACAGAGGACACACATGACTTATTCGTCGGCTTACCTGGTCACAGTGTGCTAGCCTGCTTCAGCCCACCATGTTTCTCCATGTGCTGCTCTGCTGCTGCCACCAATGTCTCCTCTGTTGCCCTCTCTGAGACCAGCCCCACTCATGCCACTAACCGGACAGGTGAGTACCAGCCCAGGCACCCAGGAAATGCTGGAACAACGCCGAGGTGTGTCTGTCCCACCATCGCATCACCTTGTGTCCCCAGCCCCCTCTCGCCTCCTCTCCTACCTCTGCATGTTACGAAAAGGATGTGCAGCCTGCCCTTCAAACTGTGCCTGGGTTGAGACCTGCTCCAGCAGGCAGCTGTGGGGCAGAGCAGGGCCGCCAGGCTGAACGGCCTTTGCTGCCCGTGTGGCACGGTTCAGACACCCGTGATTATGCTGCGGGGGTAAGTAGGGGCTGGAAGGTCTTTGGAGCTGCTTGCTTTGCCAGCACGAGGTCATGAGAGGCTACTCCGGGCTGGCCAGCGTGCCCGAGCAGCTGTACCTTGCAGTCTAACCTCATTCTCCGGTTTGCTTTGAGCAGGGTTTTGACAGGCCGGGAGGCGTGCTGCCTCTTGGCTGCCCGAGCAGGGCTTTTGCAAGCTCACTTACTCCATCATGGGTCACCGTTGCAGGAGGAACAGCACCTCAGGCGGTCACTGCAGAGCCGTAACGCCCCTGGAGTCATGCCTTAACCCTGCCTTAAACCCCGTGCCCTACCTGAGCACAGGGCTGTGCCCTGGCTTTGTCCCCGCAGACTGCTCTAGCTTCCCTTTGCTGCCGGGCTCCCACCGGCCCCTGCAGGCACCGAGGCTGGGAAGCCTCAGCTGCTCGCAGGGGGTCATATGGGAGGTGACACGGGGGCAGGACGAACCCGGAGCTGGTAACTCTTCTCTCTGTGCTGGTCCCAGAGGTCGGGAGCGCTGCCAGCCTCTCTCTGCCTCTCAGCACAACCTTTCTCTCCCTTCTCTTCGCAGACCAAAGTCAGACCTCACTCCTGCCAGTGACAAATATCAAAGCCAAATCCAGGGGCATCACCGGGAAAGCGACCTCCTACACCAAGTGGCCAAAGACGCCTGACAGGTCTCAGAGCTTCGGCAGCCCCAATGCCAGCCCCTCCTCCCCCTTCACCCACATCCAGGGCAAATCCAAGTACATCTCCAACCTCTCGCTCTCCCGCAGCAACTCCCCGCTGGGGCAGGCCCGGCAGCAGCGCAGCATCAAGCAGCCGGTGAGCGAGTGGCCCCGCACAGAGGATCCCGGCACGGATGGTAGGTGGACCCTATATTCTTCCCTCCCTGCAGTGGCACCATGGTCCTGGGCTCTCTCCCGGGGTATCCTTAACCAGCTGGGTCTCATCTGTCCTGCACAGCTCTCACTGTGTCCCCATCCTGCAGCTTGTTTGCCCACAGCTCTCTCAGTGCAGCCAGATTCAACCTCCAGCCTTGCCCTTCCTCCCCCATGCTGCCCTACGCTTTCTGGCTCTATTAAATGCCAGTTGCTAGTTCCCTCCCGAGGCTGCCGTTCTACCGGCATCTCCATTCTTACCCCCATCTCGGTTTGCTCAGCCATTTCTAAATCTAGAGAAAGGAATACACAGATTCAGTCACGCTGGCAGCAGAGAGAAAGGAGTTGGCATTTGCATTGGCATAGTCTGGGGCACCCCTTCTCCTGGCTGGCTGTGCCTGGACATGGTGTTAGCGCAGTTTTGCAGCTATGTGACCCCCTCTCTGCTGACAGGGTGATGAGGAAAAGTGGTCTCAGTGCGAGGTGTCCCTTCCAGCCCTTCTCACTTAGGGTACCCCAGCTTCCATCCCTTTGCTGTTCCTAAATAGCCTGTTCTCCCACCTGCAGGGCCAAGCCCAGTGCTGCGCTCCGTCCGGATCATGGAGATCAACATGGCCATCCAGTCCCAGTACTGTGCAGGCGCTGATGCGTGCAGGTGAGCGAGGCAAGGCTGGCTGGCAGCACTTCGGTGGCAGCAGCGCTGTGGGAGCTCCAGGGGAAGCCGCAGATGGGCAACTCCTGGAGCCTTGGGTCATTTTCTGCCATCGCTCCAAGGCAGCCCGTGTGGCTCCCTGGGCAGAGGAGCTGGGGCTCGGAGTCCTTCCAGGATGATTGCATTTGGTGATGAGCTCATCCTTGGGAACTAGCCTGGGAAGCCCTCCCCTCTGAAGTCTCAGCCCAGCTGAGACTTCGGGTCCTGTCCCGGCCATCTCAGAGCTGCCTGCATTGCTGCGGTGAGGTCTAATGCTCTCTCTGTGTCCCTAGGACTGGAAACTTCACCTACCGCATCCCCGTCAACCAGCTCACAGCAGTGAACACCAACCTGACCCTGGAGATGAAGTGAGTGGACAGGGCTCCTCTCTTAGGTGTTTCGGTACCCCTGAAGTTGGCTGGATACTGTGCCACGTGCCCATGGTGTCTCTTGCCTGACCTGGGGAAGAGATGGCAGAGGCTGCTCCCTTCCAGGCTCTTACCATGTCTTGTCTTCCCAGCTCCTCCTCGGCTGTGTCCGTCTCCCTTTGTGGCCTTGTCTCCAGTGACCCCTGCCAGGACGCTGCGAGCACGAACAGCTCCACCGATGCCCCAGACGCACAGGTAGGGAGGGAGGATACAGCTCACAAAATCCACACACGTTGTGTCATCCCAGCACAACACGGATCCCTCCAGGAAGGCCTGGGGCAGCACAAGAGCTGCTGGAGGAAATCCGTGCTCAAAGATAGCCGTGCTCTGCACTAACATCACTGACCCTCAGGCAGCCCTGCAGCCCCCGACGGGGAGGTGCCTGTAAACCCGATACATGTGGTCACTCGAATGAAATCATCCCACCCGGTCCCTCCACGTGGGCCCCAGGACTGGGGGGAAAAGCTCAGGCTGTAAGCTGCCGTAACACATCCTAATGAAATACCTTCAGGGGGATTTTTCAGGTCTGCATGTGCGGAGCCTGCGTCAGACCCTTCGTACCCTCGAGTGCCCCCTTGCCCCTCCCAGTCCATCTCCCCTGCTGACCTGGGAGATGTTGGCAGCACGGCGTTGTGTACCTCCTTGCCAGTCTGCCCTGGGAGAACATCCCCTGATGCTCAGCCCTGACCTCACCCCAGCTATTCCGTTTTCTCCCCCAGGAGACGACGCACCGTTGGCCTCTCGTGATGATGTCTTTCCGGGAGTTTACGTACCACTTCAGAGTAGCACAGCCGGTGAGTACCAGCAGCTGCTTTGTCTTTCCTCTTGTCCAAGGCTCAGTGGAAGGAGAGCAACAGGGCCATGGTGGGTTGGTTTAGCAGCCACATTGTGCTGAGAACCTTCCAGAGTCCTCTCCATCGTGGCGGTTGCCTTCCACGGTTACATAGGTAGTGGGGGTATGATTTTTCTCTGCCCCAGCACATAATTTGTGCGTAATTTCCCCCTCTTACCTCTGTCTGTAAGCTCTTTGTCTCGCTCTCTCACAGGGCCAAGCCAACTGCAGCACTGCTCCTGAGCAGACGGAACACCTTTTCACTGACTATTATTTTCAGTTTTACTGGCTCTGTGAGTGAGTCCTGGCAGCACCAGTGCCCTCTGGTTGGAGAGAGGAGGGGGACTGGTGACACTGGGGAGACTCCTGTATGCCCTCCTCCACTAGCCCCCAGCCTCACCTTACCCCCGTCTCCCACGTGGGGCATGGAGCTGGTTTGTTGTGGCTGGTGACACAGGCACTGAAGCAGAGCACACGCAGAACATAGGACCTAAGCCACAGGAACACAACCAGCCCTGTGGTATCTCCTGGGCTCACCTCGCACCGACTCCCACCATCCCACGCTGCCTCAGACGCCTCTCTCCTTCCCTTACGGGGACGCTTGTGTCCTCCGTCACTTCTCCCTCCCCTTGCAACACTGGATTTGAAAGCATTACACTGGACTGAACGTGGACGGGTCTGCCACATCCCAGAGCACAGATGGGAGATCCATCCTGTCCTGGCCCAGTGGTCCCAGATGTGCCACACCAAGTTCTTCACAACACTGGAATTGCTCAACACTGGAGCTCTTTCCAAGAGCAAAACACTGGAGTTTGGCCTGGAAAGGAAGGCTGTGCCTGGACATACTGGAAGTTGTACACTGGAGTCGCTGTTCCTTCTAGTTGGCCCAGGGCCATCCCCCATACCCCACTCCACAGGCCCCCGGAGACCCCAGGACCCGCGAACGGACTGTCCTCTGTGGACAACAGGAGAAGGTGCAGCTTCAACGCTTGCCCTGTCTGCCCCCTCCTCGCTGTACTCTAACTTTCAGCGTATCCAGGCCTGGATGGATAAACTCAAGAACCCCTCTAAAGATGCTGCTGAGGCTGTGCCCAGGCCAAACCATGCGTGGGGACACTTGCCATCAACCCATGGGAGAAAAATTACCATGAGTCACCTGCATTAAGTGTCCTGGGACCCGCCTTTTTTTTGTTTTCATTTGGCAGCAGCACGTGGCCTCTCGCAGTGTGTGTGGAGCTGCCTGGTCAACTCTCAAGGCAACGCGCAGCCACCTCTGCCCAGATATGCACAAGAGAGACCACTGGCAAAGCCTGGCGCGCCCTGCAAAGCAAGGGTGGATTGCTGGGGACGCGCAACGTGGCTTCGCCGCACCCTCTGGCTAATGCATCTCTGCCAGGCACTGAAGAGGCCGATCATCTCCCACGAAAGGGGAATGGCAGGGAATGTCGCTGTTCTCAGAAAGCAGTTATGTTGAGTGTATTTTGGGTATTTTACTGTTACAAGTTCTTAACTTGCTAAACTACTGAATTATTTTTTTTAAGACGTATAAAAATGGGTGTCTCAGTTCTGTCCCTCCTGAGCTACATGTGTCTCTCATAGGAAACCCACGGGGGCCACTGCTACGCTCCATGTTAAAGCTTGACTGCTACAGCAGTGCTGGGACACGTCGGGCTGACTGACCAGCACGTGCGTCCTCCTCCCCATCCTGCTCCAGCACTTCTTGCTAAAAAGGAGACATCTGCATTCCTGGAGGCTGAGCCACCACCAGGCTCTTATGTCTGAGATGTGTTTCCCCAAGGAAACGGCAGCCACCACCGGGGAAGGGCGGTGAGGGGGAAACACCACTCACCAGACCTGAAGCACACGCTAAAGCTGGCTTCAGAGAAGAGCACACTTTGCCCCCTGCAGCCCTGCCACTGGACGTAGGCAGCTCGAACCGAACTGGGTTTGGGAAACTGCATCAGGCTCTGGCTGCTGCATTTTGTTGCCTTCAGCAGAGACAGACGCAGCAATCCCTCCCTTTGCCAGCTGCAGGCCGTGGTGGTCCCAGCGCTGAGGGTGGCTGGCTCCGCTGCTCCAGAGAAACAAGCTGCAAAGACTGTTTTTTTAATCCAGATAAATGGTTCCTGTGCACATCTCACGGGATCCTACGTGGCCTTCTCCCCCCAGTCTGGGAAGCAGTTTTATCTCCTGTCACCCACCCCAGAACTCCTTTCTGAGCTTGTCCCAGCAAAGCAGCCACAGCCCTGCAATTCCTGGTGACACTGCTAGGAGCTGGCGTCTCTGCCACCAACAGCTCTGCATCTGTAGGGCAGTTTCAGGTCAGGTTTTCATTCCCACTGTATGCCTACGGGCAGCAAACACTGAACTACATTGGTGATGCTCTCCAGTTAGTTACTGAAATGCGCTGAAGCCTGGGCAGGCAGGAACCTGAGGGTGAGCGGGGAACGCTGGGCAGCCAAGCAGGAGTGAAACTAGAGGCCTAGCCTAAAAAAAAAAAGCAAGAGGTCCCAAGGCTTGGGAGTGCCTATCACAAGCAGGTCAGCTCCATGCTCAGCAGGATTCTCTGTTTCTGCCTGCAGCTGGGAAGGAAACCCTCCACTGTAGCTCTCTGGAGGGGTCACTCAGTGCTCTTGCCTCCATCTGCCCCGAGCTTTTTTTGCTTATCCTTAAACTGGGAAGTTACTTTCTTGGCAGCTGTTATTCTCCACTTGGCAATCAGCGGCCCAGCCTGGCACGTCCGTATTCAGGCGAGTGATGCCATGTGCTCTCTGACATCTGCTCAGCTGAGAGGTAGCCTTCTCAGACCTGCTGTTTTCCCTTGGATTGTCAAGCTGAGCTAAATGCCTGTGCGCTCGTTTAAGCCCCTGAAGAGGTAACGGGCAGTGTTGCAAGGGCCAGAGCCAACAGCTCCGCCTGCCATCACCACCACCAACCCACCCCCTCACCAGCAGCCCCGGCTGAGGTCAGCTGAGACCCACAAGTACATCTCACCCCGCTGCAGGGAAAGCCACTCCTGGAGGGGAGGATCAATCAATCACTAGAAGCGTGCTAGCAGCGGTGGCCTAGAGGAGGTGGAGTCTCTCGGGTGTCCCCGCGACGCTGAGCCATGGGGTTTATG
This sequence comes from Phaethon lepturus, assembly GCF_000687285.1. NCBI lineage: Eukaryota > Metazoa > Chordata > Aves > Phaethontiformes > Phaethontidae > Phaethon > Phaethon lepturus. The sequence goes on along the minus strand of NW_010536797.1, from coordinate 3,134 downwards.
AGAGCCCCTGGCAAACCAAGTGCCTAAGGGCTACAGGAACATCTCTAGTGCCTTTTTTTCTGCTAACTAAAATGCTGCGTGCCTCAAAAACAGTGGCCAGTTAGCTTAAGAAATGAGATGAGGCAACACCTGAAGTGCGAAGGCCGGCCCTACCCATGTACAGCTCTTTCACAGCAGAGCAGCACCGGGCTGACAGCAATCCCTGGTATCAACAGGAGAGGGATCCACAATGCAGTTTCTAGTGTCTTAAATTGCAATAGCATCTTTTGTCTTATTAAAGCATATCACAAAGCATATGCCAGTTCCACCAGCCGCCACACAGCAAGGCAGAAATGAGTTCAGAAGGGTCTTGTAATTATTAAAGGGTCACAGGATTGCTTCTAAGCCTGCGGAAACAGCTTGTCTCCCCCCAGAGGTGTCTCTGCCCTCACTGAAGACATGTTCCCCATCCCCAATCAGTAACAAGAGAGTTAACAATCAGGCCTTTACCTGCGTGAGACGGAGGGAGCTCTGGGCCGATGTCTCCAGCCGTACAGCTTGGGGAAAACCCTCTCTTTCTGCTGGAAACTAGACGCTTCATCTCTCTAGACATTCTTGGCAGGAAGGAAGACAAACGTGGAAACGAGGCCACTTGCCACGGTTTGGCTGTTTCGGAGTTTGTTTCAAAAGCAAATTCACAAACATTCTGTCCTACTGTTAGAGCTTAAAGCCTGTAAATAGAGACTATGCCACCACTGCAAGAATTTAAAAAAAAAGAAAGTAAAGCACTAATTTGTTTGGTTTAAATGTTGCTGTCACAGCTTTAATCACTGTATATTGCCAGCAAGTTTGTAGAGTTGCATTCCTAGCAGGTATTATTGATTATTGGTTTTTATTTGTGGGGAACAAGTGTGGTTTCCCTCCTTTCTTTCTGATTTATATTTATATTTTGCTGAATTTGAGTGCCGAATCTCCGGATTCCCCACTTTTTTGTTTGGCTTATTTAGACTTTGTTTTATGCTGGAGGTAAATACGCCCATATAAATAAATATATAAATACTGCTTTGTATCCAAGGTCGGCTCCTGGCGCATTCCTCCCTTGCTACGAAATACCAGTCTGTCAGTTCAGTAGCTATAAAACTGCTTCCCACAAGAGGGAGGAACCCTCGCGTCTGCCATCAGCAGGAGTTTCCAGACATGCCCACGCAGGGCCTGGGCAGGGTCGGAAGACCCCCGGCCCATGGCTGGTCACCGCTACCTAGCGTCCTTTTGAACAGGTATAAAAAAGAGCTCTCGTTGCTCACGCCTCAGAGGTCAGGGCCAGATCCAGAGGCATCTGCAGCGGGGAAGCTTCCTTCCCAAACAGGAAATCAGGGCTTTGAATCTGTGGAAGCTACCTGTTGAATTTCTGATTTTGAAGTCTAGCTGCTTTGAAAGCTGGGCTACAAATTCAAAGCCACCTATAAAGATACAGTTATGCACGCCATAAACTCTTTTATAGGCAAGGCAGTTAATTCAGTGCTCAACTGAAGGGCACATCCAGCTACAAGATTATTCTGTCCTGTACTTCTCTAGCTTTCCTCCCAAAGCCTCATTTCCCACAAACACAGCTTGTATCACCTGCCGTGCTGCCCACCAGACAAGTGTTTATTCTTGCTTTGCATCCGAGGAGCCACACCAGCGTGTTACCTGGGACCGCTGTC
>NW_010536797.1:0-1424 GCF_000687285.1 Phaethon lepturus | reverse complement strand
CCCGCCCAGCCGCTGCCGCCATCCGCGCGCCTCGGGAGCACGGAGCCTGGCCAAAGGGACAGAGTGGGCCTGTCTGTCAGCTCCATTTCTAGCGCAGGAGGTCCCCGGCACGTGCTGCTGACAGTAAGTGAACCGCCTCGGAGCGGTCCCTGCCCCTCTCCGCTTTGTGAGAGGCCACAAAGCTGCTGGCTCAGGATGAGAACAGGCACAGCCTTCCAGAGAGGGGGTAAGGGCATGCAATGCTAATAAAGGTTGAATGATATAAAAAAAGCAGGCTTAGGAAGAAGCAAGAAGCACTTATTTTCTAGAGTCTAGCTGCACTAGGGCACAGGGTGGCACTGAAACACTTCTGGGCATACACAGCTGTGGAAATCTATGATAAACACAGTGCCAATCCCAAGGCACGTGGGATCTTGTGTCAATATCAAAGAAGTTTAGAAAAGCCAGGTGAAAAAAACAGTATCTAAAAGGCAAAGTACGAGTCCAAAGGCAGATGCATCACAGAGCCAGTTTTATTTTGGTTTGTTGGGCTGCCAGAAGTGACTCGACAGGAGTACAGTTCATACCTGCCGTGGGCTTTGTTGTTGAAGTATAAAAGAAATACAAAAAGAGCTTCTGCCAGGCTTTCCACCTAGAACCAAACGAGAGCGAAGAAGGTGGGGGAGACAGCATTCCCCAGGCTGGCACCGGGGCCAGACCCTGCTGCTACTAAAGCCACAGAGCAAAGGACAATACCCGGCACGCACAGCTCCTTCCTGCCTCAAAGGGGGCTGAGCGCCAGTTCTGCCCGCAGCCGGCAGCTGTGGAGCACTCTCCAGCTAAGTTACCCAACGGCTGCTTCGCAGCGTGGGGTAGCTGCGATGTTTAAGCCCAAAGGCTGCTGTTGGGATGAGGGCAGAGCCTTTTGCGCATCCTAACTTCGTCCCCGAAGAAAGGCGGTTTTTGTAAAGCGCAGCTGTCACAGGGCCGCGTTTCCAGGACCCCCCACCCAGACACACGCAGAGCGTGAAGCCCTCGGGGAACTTACAGCCACAGGGAGTCACAGGGCGGTACCGGTGCTCCTCCGCCCGGGCCTCAGACGTAGATACCGACCCACAGCAGCAGGAAGAGGACGCCAAAGCCCATGAAGAGCGAGGCCACCAGCGAGATCAACAGCTCCTTGTAGATGTCCCGCGTGTACTTGGTAGAAGTCACCTCGTAGCTGCAGCCCGGGGGTCAAGGCGACAACGGAGGCAGAGCAAGAGGAAGCCTCCCCCCCCTCCCCAGCCCCGCGACCACCGGGGATACACGAAGAACCAGGCGGTGAAGAACATGCCGATGGCCAGCAGCACCACGGTGAGGTGCGGGAAGACGGCCGGGTTCACCGGGCTGGTGTATCTGCTCATCGCCTCCAGCTCCTGCGAGGACACGGCGAAGGTGAGCGG
>NW_010536796.1:0-18505 GCF_000687285.1 Phaethon lepturus | reverse complement strand
ATACACCTGTCTAAGCCACAAGCCACCAGTTAAAAAAAAAAAAAAGAAGAAAGAAGTAAACAAAGCATATACTTATACATGTACATGCACAAGACAACCTAAGATTTGGGTGCTAAATTCCAGCTTGGGCAAGATGTATGGATATTGTCTACCTGAACTTCATTAAGGCATTTGACAATGTGTCCCACAAGATCCTCACAGAGAATTTATTGATGCAGGGGCTGGATAAGCAGACAATGAGGTGGAATAAAACCTGGCTGAAGGCCACACCCAGGGCCTGGTGATCAGTCATCTGAAGTCTAATTGGAGACCAGTAACTATTGGTGTCGCCAAGGGGTCAAGACTGAGTCCAGTCCTGTTTAAGATCTTCATTAATGGTCCGGATCTGGGGCAGACTGTGCCACCAGCAAGTTTGCTGATGACACCAAACTGGGAGGAGTGGCTGATATACCAGGGGGTCATGCTGCCATCCAGAGGGACCTCAGCAGGCTGGAGAAATGGGCAAACAGGAACCTCATGAAGTTCAACAAGGAGAAGAGCAAAGTCCTGCACATGGGGACGAGCAACCCCAGGCACCAGTATGTGCTGAGGGCCACCCAGCTGGGAAACAGCTTTGCATAAAATGCACTGGGGGTCCTGGTGCACGCCAAGTAGAGCATAAGCCAGTAATGTGCCCGTGCAGCAAAGGCAGCTGATGGTATTCTGGTCTGCATTAGACAAAGTATTGTCAGAAAGTCAAGGGAGGCAATCCTTCCCGTCTACTCAGCACTGGTGAGGCCACACCTGGAGTGCTGTGTCCAGTTCTGGGCTCCGCAGTAGAAGACAGACATGGACACACTGGTGAGAGTCCAGCAAAGGGCCACAAATATGATGGGAGATGTCTCTCCTATGAGCTATGAGAAAAGGCTGAAAGAGCTGGGTCTGTTTAGCCTGGAGAAGAGAAGGCTCAAGAGGGATCTTATCAATGAGTACAAACACCTGAAGGGACGCTGCAAAGAAGATTGAGCCAGGCTCTTTTCAGTGGTGCCCAAGCACAAGACCAGTGGCAGTGGGCACAAACTGACACACAGAAGGTTCCCTCAGAACATCAGGAAACACTTTTTTGCTGTGAAGGTGACCAAGCACTGGCACAGGTTGCCCACGGAGGTTGTGGAGTCTCCATCCTTGGAGTACTCAAAAGCCATCTGGACAAAATTTACTTTGAGGCAGGTATTTTTGCAATATTGTTTCCTAAAAGACAAATTCAGCCTCTGTATAAGTGGATGAAACTGCTATGAAGTCCAACTGCAATCCAAACAGAATTAGATCTATTTTGACAGCTGAATTCAACCCTATACTTTGAAGAGTTTTTTCCTTGGGGATTTGAGGCTATGAAGTCCAACTGCAATCCAAACAGAATCAGGTCTATTTTGACAGCTTAATTCAACCCTATCCTTTGAAGAGTTTTTTCCTTGGGGATTTGAGGTATTTATAGGAAAGCATATTGCTATTTAGTGCTCTCACAGTGACTGTGAATCTATATACTTATACAAGTGTCATGATATGATGTCATGATATAGATGTTTGTATCAGAAATATTGTGGCCAGCAAGAGTCGGGAAGTGATTGTGCCCCTGTACTTGGCACTGGTGAGGTCACATCTTGAATACTGTGTCAGTTTTGGGTCCCTCACTACAAGAAGGACATTGAGGTGCTCGAGCGTGTCCAGAGAAGGGCAACGAAGCTGGTGAGGCGTCTGGAGCACAAGTCTTATGAGGAGCAGCTGAGGGAACTGGGGTTGTTTAGTCTGGAGAAGAGGAGGCTGAGGGGAGACCTTATCGCTCTCTACAACTACCTGAAAGGGGGTTGTGGCAACGAGAGAGTTGGCATCTTCTCCCAAGTAACTAGTGATAGGACAAGAGGAAATGGCTTCAAGTTGCGCCAGGGGAGGTTTAGATTGGATATTAGGAAAAATTTCTTCACTGAGAGGGTGGTCAGGCATTGGAACAGGCTGCCCGGGGAGGTGGTGGAGTCACCATCTCTGGAAGTGTTCAAGAAACGTGTGGATGTGGCGCTTCAGGACATGGTCTAGGGGACATGGTGGCGCTGGATTAATGGTTGGACTTGATGATCTTAAAGGTCCTTCCCAACCTTAATGATTTTATGATTCTATATATCTTATATATTTCAATAATCCAGTCCCAGAGTTACTTTATCGCAGGTTTGAGATGCACACATGCAAGTTCACATCCATGCACACAAACTAAAATCCCTTTAAAGAATGCTTGCCGTTCCTCAAAATCCGCCTTTATCTCTGTCTGCATTTTCATATGGTACTCACTGTTATAACACTGTACATCATTCGTTTTCTGCTTTCCTTCTGAACTTTTCAGCAGTGAGGAATCGCACAATGAAAAACAATCATTCACCATTATAATGAGCTTCCCAAACTGCCAGGTTTTGGTGTACATATTCTGCCTTTATCTGGTCACAGTTTGTGACAGGAACTTGACATTTTCAGTTATCAATTGTATCTATGACTCTGTGGTTGTCTGGATGAAAAAGAATATTTGTTAGCAAGGCATTCTACTAGGAAGAAAACCTCCCTCTCCACTGTATCTGCAATGCTGAAGCTTCCTGGTAGCTTCAGACACCTAAATCAGAGCTCCTGCGCTATAATAGCGATTGCAAAGACTAAATATACTAGACGCTGTGATGGGAACAGTTTGTGCTTATTTGCTTCAATAATAGAAAAAAAATTCACTCATATTCACTCATACTCATATTGAATTACTTCATGTCTTTGTAATTCTCAGAAATGCATATTCACTGCTGTGGTGAGTGTGTCTGCACACTGCTCTAGGGACTGCTGAAATGACTTGCCTCTCCATAATTCTTTTTCAGAAAGGAAATTAATGAAATAGTAAATATAAAAATCAAGAGGAGGTTTGGCTGTTTTAAGAATATACAGGATTTTTTAATGCTTATGAGACCAGGAACCAAAAGCACTCCCGTGCACTTCTAGACTCTCATATCACATCACTGCATTGATCTGAACAAAATGTTTCTTGACGTCATGGAGGCAGAATCCTATGTGATGGTGAACTTTAGTCTGGGTTCTACAGTAATGTTAGAAATAATATTGGCTGCATAACTGATCTGATCATTTAGCCAGCTTCCATCACACTGAAGTCTTTTCATCCAAGGCACAGACTGTCCTTTGGCACTGACAGTACCCTGGCGCTCTGTCCGGAGCCTGCTTTCCACTAAAATTCCCTTTCCTCTTCTGGCAAGGTAGACAAGGCATTCCTCTCTCCCAGCTCTTGGTCTCATGAACTCCTAATTAATCAAGGAAGAGGGGCATGGTGGTGTTAGGTTAACAGTTGGACTTGATGATCTTGAAGGTCTTTTCCAACCTTAAAGGTTCTGTGATTCTGTGAAAGAAGGGAAGGGGGAGTTGCTGCTGACTGGTCCCCAGGTGTTTCTAAAAAGTGAGCTGTGCTGGCTTGAATTGCATTTCTTTGATAGGAACCTTTTAAAATCACTGCCACTGTCTGCACCTTTCCTGGGAAAAAACGTCAGTCTCTTAATTCATTCGTTTCTCAGCAGCCTGGAGAGCCCCTTTAGGTGGGATTAGAACACTGTTCTACTGACATGGTTGTGTTTATGTTGTCCGTTTGACACGGAGCTGAGTGCTGTCAGCACTGGGTCAGAGGAAGAGGCACTGACCCATTCCCCAGCAACCATGTCAGAGGGTCCACAGACAACCACGACCTGGTTATAGAAAAGAGAATGGCAAGAAGGAGAAAAGGGAGGGTGTTTGCTAGTGAGCCCCATGTTAGATGTGAGAGCAGCTTCAGCTAAGGGACCTGTGTCTGGTGTGCTGAAAGGATGGGTGGGAAGGTGGAATTAGACATCACCCAGTTAGAGTGAGACAAGGGACCACTGTCACGAACTACTTGCTGTTTCATAGACATCCGCCTTGTACTTGGAACATCATGCACACAACATTCCCAGGAAGCCTTGCGAGTTACCTTTCCTACCTAACTTCACCCAGGGCAACATTAAATGATTGGAAAGAACTCTAAATCCAGAAATACCACTTGCTGATACAGATACTACACATGTTGTCACCACATGGAGTGAGGAGATGAGCGTGCTGTGAGATTCTGAATAGCCAGGATTTAAAGAACAGTAAAGTATTTTAGGTCTCATATCTTCTTTTGGCCATCCAAAGACATAGTATATAGCCTGTGGGGATTTTTGGGGGGTGAGTGGGAAGTTATAAGTGTTCATTGAGACACTTCCAAAAACATCAATGAAAGTCTGAAGGGGAACCTCCTTTTCTCAAGCTGCCTTCATCCCGTCTGTTCTTATAGCAAGCACTGCATCCCTGGGCCCTCCCAGGAAAGGGTGTTGACTCGTACCTTGTGCCCGGCAGCATCCCTACCGATGCACAGGGCGCAGCTGCAGGCTGCACTGAGTACAGAGGTGTGTGCCACAGTGAGTGATGTCTGTATGTAAGGGAAGGCTTCTGGCTGCAGGCATACCACTTTTGATTACTTTTTTTCTCCATGGGAATACAAGAATGAGTGATTCAAGCCTGTCTCTAGAATAGTTCATCGCCAGCAATGAACAAAGGCAGCTGTTTCACCTTCAGGCTGCTCTGGGAAGGCTTGTGGCAGCCTAAATGCAGACACCGAGAAGAAAACCTGATTTGTTCCACCTCCCTGTAGGCACTTACCAGAGGTACTTTTAGAGTGAAGTCACTCTCACCATGCTTTAGAGTCAGTGGGGAAAGCAAGCACTTTTCTCGGGGGGTGCTTATCCTACGTGAGCTGAGTCACTGCCTGGTGGTGCCTGTCTGTCCAGTGGGTGTAAAGAAAACTTTAATAACAGGGCTCCTAATGTAGGTACTGAAGGTCAGTGCCAGCAGTTAAGTGGAACAAGCCTGTAAGTCCCTGTGTTGGGGTCTCCTGGGAGGCCGACGATGGAGCAGGGAATTGAGATCAGCCATTGAATTGCAAAGCTGTCATCCAGACGTCTTTCACTCTTCTGCCTAAGCACAGGAGATCTGGAGCATTAGTGAATGAAAATTTCCTTGTAGAGAACAAAAATTCTCGTATCTGATTTATGCCCTAGAAAGGCTTCAAACTACTGAAAATGGGATTTAACTTGTGCCTTGAAGTAAGTAGCTCAGATCGTTCAGGAACAGCTGAGTGGCAGTGATACCAGGTCTAACTGTGCAGCAGTGGTGCAAGATGGTATACCCAAAGTGTTAGATACATACCACCAGGCACCTGCCTAAGAGTGACAGCACTTACTTTGGTACAAATTTATCTTTGGATTACTCTATTCTTATCATCATTTATATTTGTAATTATACAGAATGTAGACTTTTCTACTGTAAATTATATCCATTTTGTTTTGCAGGTGGGTTACTGGAATGACATGGATAAACTAGTTTTGATTCAGCATGAACCTACACTTGGAAATGACACTTCAGCCATTGAGAATAGAACAGTAGTTGTCACTACAATTTTGGTAAGGTGTTTCTTTGTTTAATGCTTATACTCGTGTGTGACACAATCTCATTTGTAGTTATGGTCTAATTTAGTCTGGCAGCTCCTAGGTTAGTGGGAGGGTGAGAGCCATGTGTCTTAATTATCTTGACTATCATGTCTGTACAGAGTTTTTTTGGTACACATTTAATGTAACGATTCACTTGAAATCAGGTTTTTAAAATTGAGTTGCGGTAATTTTTTTCCTGTATTAAGTCTCTTTCATTTTTTACTGAAGTAAGTCTCAGAAATATAAGTGAATTATTTCAACCTCTAATTGATAAATCTTGACTCACAAGAAACTGGAAGAAAAACCCAAAACCTCTGAATGACAGAATTAAACAGAGGGTATAAAATGAGATGTCTGTAATGCCAGTGTCCCTTTTAGTTGATACATTATAAATTCAAAAATAACACCAGCAAGAGCTAAAATTCGAAGTAGTATAGTTCAGTCAGCCAATCAGAACTGGATTATCTGCTTGCAATTGTGAATGAAAACATGAATTTAGCAAATGTATTTGAACATATTTCATAATATGCTTATTCAGCATTTCAGTAACATTTCCATTTTAGTTAAATCTAAATAGAGTTGGGGTTTGGTTTTCCAGTGTTACTGGTGTGGAGAATGTGGTTGCTTCATTCATTTACATTTTCAATGCCTAGTTTTTCAAAACCATTTTTTTCTTGCAATTCTGTATTTTAAACAAAATACTTAACAATTTTCCCTCTGAAGTCAGACATGCCCTTTTAAGCTGATGTTTGTCAAAGCCAACTGGCAAAGGGTGACCTTTACCTGACTGCTTTTAAGATTTTACATCTCAGTTCACTGCCCTTTTCATCTGCTTCGTTTAAACAAGACATTTTAACCCTTTAGAATAGCTGTGTCTCAAGTGGGTAGGAATATTCTGCATGTGTTATTAAGCAATAATTTTTCTAATTTAACACAGAGTTGAAAATAATCCAAAGGAAAGTGTCATGACATTTTCTTACTCAAAAATTCAGTTAGTTACTAGTTTTCCAGCAGTGTGTATCAGCATTTATATGCTAAGTATCTCTTATCTGCTGAAGAAGCAAACCAACCAAAGTACTATACAGGAATTCAGAATGTAACTCCTAACCAAACTGTGTAACTTTTTATTTTATTTTATTTTTTTGCATGGGACATTTAAAATATATGTATCTTTTTCCTAAGAAAAAAAAAAAAAGACTTGGTGATGGAAAAAAAAATATACTTCAGTACAGTCCTCCTCTTTTCAGCCTCTGATGAAGAATCCTATTTTAAGAAATTGATCAAGGAAGAAAAGAGTCCCAAGATGCTGCGAACATTCCTAACTAAGGCTCAAGTATTAACCACCAGTGTAGTAGCATTGAGCTAATTTTTCCATATGGATTACTGTTCCTCTGACTGGATGACCAGGCACTGAACCACCAAGAAAAGTTCTGTGACTAATCTGAAATGTCTAGAACAGATGACGTTAACCTTCAACTTTGCCAAGCTGAGAAGAGAACGATGTGAATAACAAGCTTTCAGTCGAAATTTTCCTCTCATACCAATCCTGATATCTTTGACTGAAGCTACCATACATGAATACTGTAATTTCCATAAATAGCTCCAAGCTTAGGAGAAGCGAGTAAAAAAAAATAATAAAAAGTAATATAAAAGGTTCCTGTGTGCCAGAAAGGAAAAAAAGGAAAACAAGAAAGCTTTTAAAATGTGTTACCTTGCCTGTCCTGTTTGCATTGAAGCATTTTGATGTGCATAATAATAAATGTTATCTTCAAAAGAACTTTTCCAGTCCCTGTATTGAAAGGGCTGGTGGGATCATTTTCAAAACCAAAAACTGAATTAATATTCCAAAGCATGCCCTGTGTTGATGCAGCATGTCATTTGGGGATAAATGCAATTATTTGAAAGCAGCACTGCTGCTTGACCAGAAGTGTCCCCTTTCGATGTTTCAAAATCACAGTGCAAGAGAAATATATCAGAATTTGGTTTGAATAAGAATATATGGTGAACTCTGCCTTATCATGCTCATCTCCCATTGACGCCGCTGGGAGTTGCACACATGATGCTGAAGGCAGATTAGAACCATGATTCTTAATATTGGCCTGCTAGGGCAATTTCTTTAGCATCCACGAGCATGTGATCACACACACAAAGCAAAGATATGTTTAACTAGAATAACTTCCAGAATTCTGTTATTTTGCTCTTCTCTGTATTATAGTCATGTTGCACATGCCAGACAGAGACGTTTTGACCTCTTCACAGCCCTCTTCACATTGAAGGGAAGTTGAACCATTGTAGATGACACATATATTTTTGGTTGCATGCGTATTTCCCAACTTTAAACTGAAAAGCTTCTGCAACCTGCAGTCAGGCTTTTCAGTCTTCAAAGACAGGTGTCGTGGCAGCGTATGGAAAGTTTACAAGTTTTCAGCATGGCTCGCTTTAATTTTTGCCTGAAGCCAAATAGCACAAGTTGATTTGCCCACTTCAGTTTTTATGTCTCTATGCTTACTTTGCTGTAATGTGGCTGTATGGCTATTGCATAGAAGATGCATTTTATATTAGCTGTGGACTCAAAGAACTTACTACAGTGTTTTCTACTTGGCAAAATGTTATGCTCATTTGTAATATAGTGAGAGCACATAGAATTTATTTTACAGTTTTAGTTTAGTGCATAGGCACTCAACCTATCTCGTATTAGTCATGTGGTGAAGGAGCAGCCCAGCGAGAGGTGGCAGCAGGGGCAGCTTTACTCTACCAGCTGTCACGCAGCCCTGCTTTTATAGTTCATGGTAGACCCCTGTGTCCTGCACTCCATGTGATGCACAGCCTCCTGCACATCTGGCCCTCTGGAAAGGACAGTTTTTCTACCTGTGTGCAGAAGCATTCCCTCCAGGGGGGGCTTGGGACCTCCAAGTGCGCAGTAGGCTCATTGTATGACTGAAGAAGGGACGCCATGTGCAGCCCTCCTCTAACACTAAGGTAAAGTGAGTGACTTAGCTAGGAAGAACGATCATCTCTAATTTAGCAAGTTGAGAAATATGGTGACAAGATGTTGAGGAAGAACATAGGAGAATAGGCTGGGAAGACTACTCCAAACTTTCTAATCCTTTTCATGATTCAGCCAACTCTGTACCTACGCTGAGATTGCAAAACTTAAAAAAAAACATAAAAATCCTTTAGAACCAAAGCTCAATGTACAATGAGCTGTGTCTGCATTGTGGTTTCCAGCTCAGTATTTTAACGAGATAGTCTTGATGTTGGCAGATTAAGATTCAAGGACAGGACCCAATTCAAGACTGAGTCACCTAAATGTAGATGACCTTACAAAGGGTATTGATTCAGTTGCCCACTTACAAGCACTCAGTGACATGTAAGATGCTCTAGGATGTACTGCCTGCCCCCATTTCTTACACTGTCAGGATGACACTTGCCTATTTTACACCATATACAGCCACTCCATGTGGATGTCTCAGCTACTGTATGTTGTTTCAGGCATGTGGGATGAGTTGTGCCCCAAGTGTGTAAGTTTTCATCAAAGTCCACAGAGATGTAGAAATTGATTCAGTGGCCCATAGGTGGATGCCTAGCACTGAGGATATCAGACCTATCCCTAAAGGGGCAGCACAAAGGACCTGCAGAACGGCACTTGGAGGTCAAGCAGGCTACCTTAGGGTGTCTCAGATGATAGACACATTCATTACATGACTGAGAATCACCCTCATTGTTTTGACTGATAAACTCTTGATGGAGTCTTACCTCAAAAATTCTAACTATAACCTCTTTTCTCATAACAAAAAAGTATTTTTTCATTCGAAATTTTATTAATTAAATTCTTTATTAGACTGGAGAAAAAATTGAAGTTTGTTGCATGATAATAATAAAGACTTCAAACCGAATCCTGGACACTTTATTCAGAAAAAAAACCCAAAACCACAAAAGCAAAAAACCTTCTATTGACATCTACAGAAGGTGTTTTTTCAGAATAAAGTGTAATAATGTGTGCCACTCTTGTTCTAAAAGTGAGACATTTCCTTGCACAAATATTTGTCACGTTTACAAATTATTTTTACAATGTTTAAAGATTTTGAAATTAACTTCAGAATAGGAAAGCCAAACATAGATCTGTTTGGTATTTGCGTTAGTTACTTTCTCCAGCTTCCCTTATAGTATGAATCATCAGTTGTGAGCATTTTACTGTACACATGAATTTGTGGCAATGTGGTGGAATGATTTGTTTACATCTATAAAGGTAATTGTTGCAGACATCAACTTGTATTTACAAATGTTAAGTATTGTTATAAAATTGTGAATTATATAAGTAAAGCTTGCACCATTTCAAATATCTGTTCTGCGCTAGTCATTAATCATTTCAATGTGGACTTTTCTTTGATTCACTACCCCATAGAATACTATTAACCAGCTGAAATCCTGCAAATATTGTGGTGTTAAACTTCATTCAGCAGTAAGTCAAACCCATGTTTTACATCAGTAGGTTGAGTTTGTAGTTCAAAAATGTAATCAATCCAAAGATGGTGGGGAGAAGTAATATTTTTATTAGACAAGATGCTATAACTGGAAATGGTGAAAAAGTATGCCTACTGTTTTCAGCTATTTCAGCTGATCTAATAAAAGATATTACCCCTCCATAGATATCTTGCATCTCTTATACCTTTAGACTAGCATGGTTACACTAACATTACTACTAATTTAGAAAATGCTATTGTAATAGATTGTACAGAAAAAAAATCATCCTTTTCAGTGCCACAGATAGAAAAGAGCATCAAGATATGGCTGAGTACATGCTATTGATCAATTCAGATGTTTCTTGACTTTGCAGTGTGACCTTACAAGTTCATCTAAGTTGCTTGGTAGCAAACCAGTAAAACTTGCCTTTCAGGGCCCTGATGTTATTATAATAACATCTGCACACCTCATTGGTTTGAAATACCCCCAAAGTCTGAAATTTACGTATTTTAAAACTAGTGCTACTATTTGATTTTTTTTTTGCAAACAATCTTTACCAGATAGCCACATTCAGTCCCACCCGCATCCCCTGCATCAAATTCTACCTTGAAAATACATCTCTTATTATTTGGCAGGTAAAGCAGGCACAACAATTAAATAAAATGTTATTTATTCTGTGTAAAACAGGTAGGAGGAAAAAGACAACATAGTCAGCAAAAGGTAGTAGGTGTTCCCATTATTTTTAATTGCATTGTTTCACACTGGAAGATCTCACTCAATTGCTGCTTCTTTTAAAGCAGTCACAGCAAGAGGTACTACCTTATTCTATAAGAGAATTGCATTATAAGAGATGTTCCTTGCTGTATTTTGCTCTAAATCAGTATGGTCAGAGTGTGTAGAAAGAGAATTGGATGGGCAGAGAACCATAGAGTCATAGAATAGTTTGCTTTGGAAGGGACCTTTAAAGGTCATCTAGTCCAACCCCCCTGCAATGAGCAGGGACATCTTCCACTAGATCAGGTTGCTCAGAGCCCTGTCCAGCCTGACTTTGAATGTTTCCAGGGAGGGGGCATCTACCACCTCTCTGGGTAACTTGTGACAGTGGTTCACCACCCTCATTGTCAAAAATTTCTTCCTTATATCAAGTCTGAATGTGCCCTCTTTTAGTTTAAAACCATTACCCCTTATCCCCATCTTTCTGATAAGCCCCCGTTAATTACTGGAAGGCTGCAATAAGGTCTCCCCAGAGCCTTCTGTTCTCCAGACTGAAAAACCCCAGTTCTCTCAGCCTTTCTTCATAGAAGAGGTGTTCCATCCCTCGGATCATTTCTGTGGCCCTCTTCTGGACTTGCTCCAGCAGGTCCCTGTCCTTCTTACGTTGGGGGCCACAGAGCTGGACGCAGTACTGCAGGTGAGGTCTCACCAGAGTGGAGGAGAGGGGCAGAATCACCTCCCATGGTTCCCCTAAGTCACCCAACAGATCCCTGCCAGAAACCATGTTTTCTGACTTCTCATTTCGTGGTCCCTCCATTGGATGGGATTACTGCTGCTTGTACCTGCCAAGGACAGTGTTGGACTCCCCTGCTTCCCTTCTCAACGTTCCCTCACAGAACTCATGGGGAGGAGGGCTGAACTTTATTTAGCCTTTAACAGGAAAAATAAGGCATCCCTCATTTTGCTTTGCTGTGCAGAGGCAGTTTAAATGCTTTTTTGTAGCAGCCCTGTCAGTGGTAAGGTGCAAGGCAGAAGCACAGTGTCTGGGTTTTGGGAGAAGGAGCAGGCTGACCTGGCCTCCTCTGTGCGTGTCTGCTTTGTGTCCCTCTCCAGAACTATTATTTCCTGGTGTGACTTTAATTTTATGACTTTGGCTTGAGATTTATAAGAAAGGCTGAATTAGAAGAGCTAACAGTCACTAACTCTGGTCTTTGAAAAACAAAACTGCTTTTGAGGTGCAGCAACCAAATGTAACTGAAGCTTGTAAGGAGAGTCCACAAATGCAGGATACTGGACAAACTTGGTTGCATTTTTAGATAGCAGTTGGCTAAATCACAGTCAGGAGACATAAAATTTTACACCTCTTTATTTTTAATCATTTTTGTGAAATAACAGATGTAGAAAGACGCAGATTTTGGCTTTTGCTCTTGTGGGAGCAAAAAGCCTACATGAGGGAGGAACATTTTATTTATATGCCCAAAATACTTCCCAAAATCAAGATCTACTACAAAGAGCGGGCAAGACTCCTTCTCCCTGCTCCTCTTCCTCCTTCCCTCTGGAAGAAAGGTGGCTGAGATTAAGCTGATTTAACTGGGGATATTAATACAAGAAATGGTGCAGGCTGCTGGTAATAGTCAGCAGTTTTCCTCTGAAGATACAAACTCTGGACGGGCAAAGGCATTGCCCTGCCTCACGGCAGTGATTACAGTGCGTAGTGAATGCTGTAGCTCAGTGGTCTTCTCAGTGCCCTGGCCACACGCCTCAGGATGACAACAGCTTGTTTGGTGATTGCCCCAGTTTTAGAAGTCCTTGGTGGTCCTTGGCCGTGCAGCAGCCGTAGCTATGTGCTCAAGAAATGCAACAATCATCTGCTGTTGTCACCCTCAGATTTTTCTGGACATTTATATATAGGTCAAGGAACCAGGTAGTCAGAAGGAGTTTGACTTTGGAGGTATCAGTGTGGACACTTTCCTATGCTGTGTGGTTGCTTAGGTGAAGTGATGGCCATAATGCATCAATGGCCTCCAGCACTGAAGTGCTGCTCAGGGATTGTGGCCCAAAGAGGTATGTCCATAGCAGAGAATAACGTAAGAAGGAGACGATGGGAGGAGAGGTGCTCTGGGAATCCACCAGAGAGTGAAACATTCCTGCAGTACTTAGGAACCTGACTCTGTCCTTAATGAAACACTAGCACTTCCCTATTCCCAAACTGTCTTGAATTCAATCTGGGACCTTTCTGTCACACTGAAGTAAATAAAATACACAACTTTCTCCGCTCACATTACGCAAAGCTCCGTTCTGCCATCCTTATAGGGAGGTGGGTCCTGGACAGTTACCTCAGAGATAAACCAACATAAGAAAAGGGAATAGTGCCTCCCATGTATAATCTCTCTCTTTTCTATTTCTCTGCCTTTTCACCTTATAATAGTAAATTACAGATACTGTTCAGGCTTGCCTATCAAATTCTTCTCCTGGGTGGAGAAAAGGTAACCAAAATGAAAAATTTACCTGACACACTGAAAAATTTTTGAATTGGTTTATTCATGCCATGTATCGTCCATTGTTAAACACCTAACAGAGGTTACAAAATTGCTATTGCTTACAGCTGATGTTGACGTAGTTTCAAGGAAGCAGACATTCTCAGACTACACGTTTACCTTTATTTTTATTTTTGTACTAGTTATGTATGTAGGAAAGATACAAATATGGCAGAGTACTACCAAGGTTAGTGTCAGAAAAACAACATTCTCCAGTGCCAGCACGGAGAAAACTTAAGTTGCCATATTTTGTAATGTAAATTGAAACAAAGGGTGACATTATGACAAGTATTTTATCTGGAACTGCCTATGACTATGAATTATGTGAAGTAATTTAAAATACCACCAGAAAGTATAGTTTTACATACTAATTGCTAAAGTCTGAATCCACACAGAACAAAAAAGGAAAAATGTGACCTTGTTTTCCCAGTGTGACCTTGTTTTTCCCATCACATCATGTTCACTGTTGTGATAGAATGGTTTACACAGGGAATGTAAGAACCATTTTTTGAGACAGGTTTTAATTGCTTTCAACGGCACTCACTAACCCAAAATGTTTTAGTACTTCTTTTTCATGCAGCATGTAAAATCAGTGTCAGCTTAATACCATTCTTGTCCATGCATATTGCTTAGATTCATCATAAAAGACTTGCGGAATCTGCAGTGTTCATTCAAAGGGGAAGATACATGTTTCCTTGAGAATGTATTTCTGTGTTCTCACTAAGATGTATGTAGCCTCCTAGTAACTATGCATTCTAAACCCCAAGAAAGCAAATCATTCAGGCTGTGCATCTGAAATTACATAGACAGTAACCACATTATATGCTTACTTACTGAAGTCAAAAGTATAAATTACATCTTGCATTATCCCACAGTCATTTGCATTGTACATGTTCAACCTTTAGTCACCCTTTAAATTTAGCATATACTGCACTAAGGTCTTTCATTTAAAACAAAGTAAAAGTTATGTGTCCTCTTGGATAGTTTTTGTGTTTATAATTTGTAAAGCTCGTAAATCTTGTGAAATGTATAAGCCAAATTATAGTGTAAGTAGTATATCTTTCCAGAAGGATTTCTGTTCATACATTTTAATTTAAATGTGCTAATACTATCCATGAACTTTTGATAAAATGTGTGTCGCTCAGTCAGTAGATGACATGTTACTTTTCAGAGTATATTCTGTATACTTCTCCTTTACAGTTCTACTTCTTTCATTA
Source organism: Phaethon lepturus (assembly GCF_000687285.1). Lineage (NCBI taxonomy): Eukaryota > Metazoa > Chordata > Aves > Phaethontiformes > Phaethontidae > Phaethon > Phaethon lepturus. Next base: position 4,024 of record NW_010536796.1, on the reverse strand, counting down.
TAGGAAGCCCCATATGTTATGTTCAAGAAAAACCATGATACGTTTGAAGGGAATGACAAGTTTGAAGGATACTGTGTAGATCTGGCGTCAGAAATTGCAAAACATATTGGTATCAAGTACAAAATTGCCATTGTTCCTGATGGAAAATATGGAGCAAGGGATCCAGAGACAAAAATCTGGAATGGGATGGTGGGAGAACTTGTTTATGGGGTAAGCATACCAATTTTTGAAGCAGGATTTAATTTATCATAGTATTAGTCATAAAAGAGGAAGTATATGTGCATTTTATTTAACCTCTGGGCCACAGAAAAGAAACAGAATTCTGTTTCAGATCTCTCTGCTTTAATTTACTTTCAAGAGAAAATCAAGTAGTTTCATGCAAATTCTACTACTTATTCAACTAGTACCTTGTAACATTAGAACATCCATAGTTTGCACATGACTTAAAAATTCATTAATGTTACAGCTAATGTTAGAGACCATCTATTCCTGATACGTTGTAAAACCTAGTTGGGAAGAATATACTCATTTATTCGTTTTCATGGAGTGGGGGACAGATCATTTAAAAAAGATAAGACTCTTGGTCTAGGTTGAGAGCTGGAGAATCCACCATCATGCATTAAACTTACATGACAAAGAATTAAAACAGACTTTTAAGACAAACTTTAATAATACAATTTAAGAGCAAACCTGGTAAGTTCAGCAACTAAGAGCATTATGTTGTGCAGTGATCTGGAGAATGATTCTTCAGAATAGCATAACAATTAACAATTCTGTTGACACATAAAGTTGTAATATTTAATTGAAATAGTTCCAACAAACCCAAAGAAAAATTTGCTGTATCTGATGTTAACCAAAAGTAGCAAAACTCAGAGCTCTGCCTGCTGGTGACTGCAGTTGCTAGTATCTGCACTGAGAACAGAGCAGAATTCCTAGAGAAACTTTTCATTTCAGTGATGGAATAAAAAAATCCTAAAATTGTTCAAGTGAGAACATTTCCACCAATGAACTAATAACATGCCTCAACCTCCCTATAAAAAACTACTGCATATGAGTTAGTCCATCCACAGTGGCAGTTTTCGCAATTCCAATGACGGTTAAGGCCACATGTGCAAAAACCTAATGGCTTTAGAAAAGCAGCTCCATTTCTGCTCCCTTCTGTCAGATAAGTATAGCTGATAAATTTTGTCAAAGTCCTCTCCACTAGCATCAGTTTAAGGGACTCCTCAACATGAAGTAGACTGAGTGCTGTAGGACTGTGGGAAATGGTGTCCTAGAGTTTTGTTGATTTCCCCTCCTCATGGGAACGGGGACGTTATACTAGCCTCACAAAACTCTGTGCGTCCTTGGAAGTTCCTGGAGGAACGAACCTCAGTTGTGTCTTTAAAGAGTGGAAAAGCTGAATGATCACGAAGCATGTATATCCACTTTAGTGGCTTGGAAGCAGCTCAAATCTCAGGATATTAAAAGTCAAATTTTTTTCCAGACTAATTTTATCAAAATGGAGGCAACTCCTTTCTGGCTTTTAATTGCAATAGCAAATACGTGGATGTCAAAGGCTATGCATTTTTACACCAGTAGTATTTTTAAATCATCTGAGAAATTTTACAAATTGTGAGAAAATTCCCTTGGCCAGATGCATAGTTTCAGTGGCCTATCATCTAGCTGAAAATTATAGAGAAAACTTGAAATTACACTTTAGTTTTCTGTTTGGTTCTTTTTTTCCTTTTATCCTGAAAAATATAGCTCATCAAACCCAAACTACCCTAGTATTAGACTGAAATGCAAAGTGCTGTTAGGAGGCTCACCCAGAGGCTCATGCCAGTACTGGAATGTGACCTGCAGCTGTCAACATAGCTGAAAGCATCAAAACACACAGGCATAAAGAACCTGTTGCGAATCACCTGCATGAAGAGGACATTCCAGAATACATTGTCAACACTTCATTTTTTGCAATGGGAAAGAATGAAGTGAAGGCTCTTTACAGGTTTGATGGCCAAGTTTAAAAGCCCTTGCACGACTATGTGTTTAGGAAGGCTGCAGTCTGACTGTGATTCTGGGATTGAGCTCTGGGAATGAGCTGCAGCAAAGCTCTCGGAGCTACATTTTTATTGAAAGAACTGATGTAAGTCCACTGTGGCCCAGTATATTTGCTGTAATGTCCGAAGGCTCCTTGAGGCTATGGCTATCCCAGTATATCAGTAGCACCAGGGAGTGTCCCTGGGCACTGGAACTTGCTCCATTAATCTGCTAAATTGCAACAATGGTCCCTGGTATATTTTTGGCCCATAATTACTGTCCAATTTCTGAGCCCAGCTGGACTCTGGGATGGGAGAGAGACCATTCCCTATTAAGCAGCTTGAATGCAGCCATGCTGGTTTAGAGGTTAAATGGCTTTCACGGTAGTGACACAGGCTGTCCTGTGCCAGCTGGCCTTAAGGCCAAGAGCTGCTCCAAGCCTGTTTAATGTACTTTTACAGGTGTAGCTTTAAAGGAAATCGTTCTTTCTGTTAACTTCTAAAAGTTCGCTGCTTCAGATTTCCATAGGGGATCCATGAAGAGCATCCTCCATGCAACTTCTTTGAGTCTTTGCCAGGTGATTTACAGAGCATCAGGTTCCCTGGCCTATGCCACATAGAGAAAGGAGAAAAATCAGCCAGCCAGAGACTTTCCTACAAAGCTCTGCTATAAGAGGATGTTCATCTCTGATAGATCCCCAGATCATAAACACAAGTACTCCGAGTAGTTGGCTATGCTTCAAGCAAGGCTTTTTATAAGCAGCCAGGATTGGGACAGGATTTGCAACTGAATTAGCAAGTTAACGAGGTGATCTGTTTGGGAAACATTTTACAGCTCCTAATTCCCAACAGCATTAAAGGATTAACAGCCAGTTTTGCGCCTGCCAGTGAGATTGGACCTTTTCTGTGCCGCACAAAAGGCTCCCGTCCTCTCCAGCTCTCCACATCACACCCCTGTGCCTCAGTGCCACCAATGCCACTTAGTCCTATACGTGTTACTGGGATCGGACACGTGTCCCACTTTTATCCTGTATTCCTGTGAGACCCGTAGGGTCCATTGGTCGTCCTGGTAGCTGGATGCCTTCAGATGCTGCACAGAGCAGCTTGGTTGTCACCTAAACTCTGTAGTTGATTTTTCCACGTGTCCCAGAGGAAACAGTGTATAAAGTGCCGTGGTGCACAGTTTTGCTATGACTGTATCACCTGCCTCGTGGTGGAGGGTTGTTTATCTTCCTGTTTTGTTTTTAGCACTCTGTTAAAAACTACCAGGAAGTCTTGGTCATTTGTCCCTGGCGTATGCAAATGCCTGCTGCCGTAGTCCATGTGGACTAGTAGCCCATGCTGGCTGGGGATGAAATACCATTAAGCACGTGTAACTGGTGTTTCCAAATGCACTAACACTCAGCCACAATTAAATATTCATTCTCCTGACACAGAATGCTATTCTTTCACTGCTTAATACAAAAGGCCACAACGCATTTCTGTTTAAAATCTGAGAAGCCGAGAGTCTCTGGAGTTGAAATCACTTCCTGCACGATTTTTCTCAGATAGCTTTACCACCTTCATACAATTTGTACCAAGCATAGATTTTATTCACAAGGTGTTAATAATATATGCTGGAAAAGTAAAAGTCCCTTACCATCAGACTTAATCTTATCCCGTTGTATAATATTGGAAGGATCCAGAATCCATCTGTATTTGGTGGTGGTGCAGCCTTGATTGAAATGCTGTTACAGATGCAGTTGCTTCAAGCATGAAGTATCAATAGATACAGATTTCACTGGCAACAAAATCACTAATTGTTTGGACCACTGTTATAGTGTTAACCGTTTAAATCCATAATTATGTAGTATACATTAACTGGGCAAAGTACAAATGCTGATGATTACAATGCACAGCTATTGTCATTATTTAGCTTTCAACAATGAAGAGTTTATTTAGGCCTTAATGTGGCACACAGTAGTCTTACAAAAATAATAAATCACAGAATCACAGAAACACTAGGT
>NW_010536795.1:74490-83385 GCF_000687285.1 Phaethon lepturus | reverse complement strand
TGTATCAGGAATAGTGTGGCCAGCAGGAGTGTCTTAGGGTGGTTTCGACGATTCCCAAGAAGGATAGACACATATACACAGACTACAAGGGGAAAAGCAATAAGCGTTTATTACCTACAAGCATGCGTTACACTAAGGGTATCTTGCAAAGCAATTGTCTTACCGACCCTAGGACTGTGAGGAAGTTGGCCCATCCGTACATTCTTGTATTGTCCTGCACGGTGCGCTCAGTCCAGCAGTCGGTAGGTGCCAGCTTTACGTGGGCGTCCCCCTGGAGGCAACGGTGGCCTTGCCTGCACCGATCCCCCTGCTCTTCGGGCAATCCCAGTATTTATACATTTGCAGAGGAGTGGGTTTTGACACATGTGACCAGCGAGTGCTGAAACACGCCTCTGTTGCTGACTCTCAGCATAGGGACCCTATGGCATATGTGGCTGCTGGTCAGGGGTCAGGGGTGCTGCACACACCATAGCCATCCAGTCTATTGGTTGGTAGGCTCTGTACACACAACTTATTATCAGTCATGCTTAAGCCAATAGCAAGATGTTGCAAGGATTCCTACCTCCACGTCCTCCCCTAGTATTGTTCAACTTTCATATCTCTGTGGGAAACCATCTGGTTTCTCTCACCCGGCCTGTTATCTATTTCTCACCTTACTATCTGTTTTTCTCACTGTGCTAATTGCGGTGTTCTCACTCAGTGTCCAGCTACGGACCAAAATTCCATCTTTTAACCCCTCTGTATACCAGGAGTAGGGAAGTGATCGTGCCCCTGTACTCGGCACTGGTGAGGCTGCACCTTGAATACTGTGTTCAGTTTTGGGTGCCTCACTACAAGAAGGATGCTGAGGTGCTGGAGCGTGTCCAGAGAAGGACAATGAAGCTGGTGAGGGGTCTGGAGCACAAGTCTTCTGAGGAGCGGCTGAGGGAACTGGGGTTGTTCAGTCTGGAGAAGAGATGGCTGAGGGGAGACCTTGTCGCTCTCTACAACTACCTGAAAGGGGGTTGTGGCGATGAGGGTGTTGGTCTCTTCTCCCAACTAACTAGTGATAGGATGAGAGGAAATGGTCTCAAGTTGCGCCAGCGGAGGTTTAGACAGAATATTAGGAAAAATTTCTTCACCGAGAGGGTAGTCAAGCATTGGAACAGGCTGCCCAGGGAGGTGGTGGAGTCACCATCTCTGGAAGTATTCAAAAAACATGTGGATGTGGCGCTTCAGGACATGGTTTAGGGGACATGGTGGTGTTGGGTTAATGGTTGGACTTGATGATCTTGAAGGTCCTTTCTAACCTTAAGGATTCCGTGATTTTGTCATTCTGGCATTACCAAGGCAATCTTGGTCCAGGGTTTAATCACCCTTGGAGCAGAAAAGTTTCTTCTTCTGTTTAAACAGAATTTCCTGTGTTTCAGTTTTTGCCCATTGCCTTTTGTCCATTCACTGGACATCACTGAGAAGAGGCTGGCTCCATCTTTTTTAGTTTACTCCATCAGGTATTTACACACATTGACAAGATCCCTCTGAGCCTTCTCGTTTCTAGGATGGACAGTCTCAGCTCTCTCAGCCTTTCCTTGCGTTTCAGATGCTCTGGTCCCACAGTCATCTTGTGGTCCTTTGCTGGACTCACTACAGTGTGCCCCTGTCTGTCTTGTGCTATTTGTTTACACAGTCTGAAACTAACATTGCAAGAATCATATATTTTCCTAATGTTAAAAAATTCTGCATGTGCTTCTTGTCCCAAGATCCTGTACACACCATTTTTCTTCCTCTACTGCTTTTGAAAATGTCCTCTGAGGAGTAATGGTAACCTTTAATGGTGAAAAGAGGTAAAGGACAAGATTTTCTATGCAACTCGCCCCCCTCAGTCACCCAAATGATTTGTGCAGTCGAAACAGTATAAGTTACTTTTGCAACAGTAACTTCCCCCTTCACTGACTTCCAGCACTTCACACACTGAACTAGGACACGAAGATACTACACATTGCATCCTTTACCTGGATTCTCATCAGAGAGATATCTCTGCAATAAAAAATGGGGTTCCTGTCTTAAATTTTTCCCCTCTTTGGACCAATAATTTTTTAGGGCAAAAAACACTGTACTTTTGGTGACAAAAGAAGATGTTTTATTTTAATATTTTTCAGTTAATCCAAACAAAAATGCTATTCTTTTTCTCTTGTTGCTTTAGGAAGTGTGTTCCACTTCTTATTTCTTTGAAGTTATTTTGCTTTGTGTGTTTTGGTTTGGTTTCCATTTTTTTTCTTTCCCTCCCATCTGTTCTTGTAAAAAACATTAAAAGCAATTAACAATTTGTGGGAAACATGCATAAAAAAGACTTATTAAATGAAATAAAAGTTTTGAAAATTACCACATTCATCAGCCTAATTCTATACCTTTTGATGTCTTTGACATCTTGTATTCAGTTATTCAATCTACCTTCAAATCCAAAGATGTGGCAGAGACTCAAAGCCCATTTCTCAGCTGTGTGAGAGTAGGAATTCTTTATAGGATGCAATAGTTGTATGTTAAAATAAATTCTTTTTTGACATTATATCTTCCAGGAAGTCTAATCTTTAAAAGCTATTTTTAATTTCCCAAAAGAGTCGTGTGGTGCATATTTGTAGTAATTTTGAGATTTTGAGTCCTTTAAGATTTTTTTACATTTAGTCTTCACTGTTTCGTATTAACCTGCCAAATTTAGCCATGGTGAAAAGAGCTCAATGGACTTCATTATAGAACAAGCCTGTTTTTTTGCAGTGTTACTAGCCCACCATTTGCTAACATGAATTTGCAATATGAAAAATATTTGTTTTGCTCCTCAGATGTGGAAACTCCAGATTTCTGTGGTGTCTCCATGACTCAGGGTCTTGGTTTCATGAATTATAAGTACATTCCTCACTGCCTATTATGATTTATTACAGTGAGAGGTGTTGAAAGTTGAGTCATGAAATCTGAAGTCTGGATTCAGACCAAAAACACCACAGGCATATATTTTGCACTAGGGATGTTATGAAAATAGGCCGTTCTGTTGCCAAATATATATTAAGAAGGCCCCCAAAATGTTAACTGTCATAATTTCAGACTCCAAAGGTTAAGAACTTCTATGCTAACTATGAAGAGATGTTTAGCTTGGAGCTTGCTCTGTTCCTTATTTTACATAGTGCTGTATTGCTCTGATTCTCTGTTCCTTTATTCTGACGTATTTCTATTGTGTAAAATTCTAACAATAGAAATATAATGACAAACAGAGTAAAAGAGTAAATTACTAAAACAGTTATACTGTTTTTCCATTTTAAATTATTTTAATTCTTTTAAGACTACAAAGTAAATGACTTCTTGTATATAATGAAATTTAAGTTAAAGAAAGCACAGAAATATTTTGAAATGCCACACTGACAATCATCTACTGTCTTCATGTAGGTCTATGTCAAGAACCACAAAGTGTTATTTTAGATACACCCAGAATAATGTACCATTCATTCCTTAGCCCTAGTACGTTACTTGTATGGATGGCAGTCACACTTCAGCTTGCATGTTAAGACATTTTGCAAAAGAAACATATGTTAAGATTTGAAAAATAATTACTTTTCTCACACAAACCGATTTAAGACTGTTGAAAACTCTGTACACTGTTTATTAAATTCTGATTTATTCGATTAACCAATGCATCACACATCACAGAGTCAAAATTCTCTGATAGATTTTATAGCTAAGAAAGCATTCCAGAAACTAATGTAGACCAAGCACTGGATTACATTCTTTATGTAGGTGAAAAACCAGAAAGCAGTGCTAATTATCCAAAATCCTGTTCTCACATTATTGAAATACACAAGTAAGATCTGCAACATTGTTATAATTTTATGTTGTTGGAGCTTGATTAATTTTGTTGTCCTTAATCCATGACACAAACAGAAACATAAGCATTGGTATTCACATGAGCTAGAGTAACATCACAAAAATTCAGGGTTGAAGATGTTAACTATCACTTGTAATAGCAGTTAAACACCTAAATACTTTTAAGAATGAACAAAGGCAATTATTGGAATAACTTTAGAAGGAAATAATTTCATAAGAGGAATATTAATAGATCCCTTCCTCCTTATTATTCTGATATAATTTTATTAATTTCTAAAATTCTTTAAAATATTTTATAATTTTATTTCCTACAATCATTATTAAGTTTGTTGGATCTCAAAATGAAGTGGGGTTTTTTTTCCCCTTTTAAAATGTGACACTAATTAAATAGGATACAATTTTTAAAAAGTTTTAAGTGGTTTCTCTGCATGGAAAAATTAAAGATTGTTAAAAAAGATCCCACAAGATGTGCAGTAAACTCATGAGATTGTGGCAGCATGGGCTTATGGAGTAGAAAGGAAGTGAAGAATGAATGTTTCATTACAGTTCCCATAACAATTCTGAAAAAAAATACACAGATTTCCGTTTCAGAAAGGAAATACAAAACCTCACAACATTATTGACAATAATAAAAGGTACTTTTCACTTAAAGAATACACATGTGGGTGTGTGTATGTCTTGGTGTGTGTGTCTGCATCTAACATTTCACATACATACACATGTATGTATGTTTGACGGAAATGCTTGCCTTTCAGTGCAGAAAGAGTATTGGGGAAAAAAAAAGTATTTTGTATTGCTAGAAAAGAAGCATAAACTGGAAAAAAATAAATAATAAACTTTGCAGATACAGTGGAATGTCCAAATGTGTTCTTTACTGAAAATTAGATTCTGAATGGCTGACATCTGCATGTTCTTTTGCTTTTCCAAGACAAACGCTTTGTTTTATAGAAATAGCTTTATGAACCCAGCATCTCTCCTGTATAGCTAGCCTCATGGAATATTCCGATATTATTTAAGAGTAGTGGATTGTGGGTAGGGACCTAGAGGCTGCATTTGTACTAATAAATTAAATAGTGACCAGAAATATCATCTAGCACTGGAATCTGATCATCTGTAGTCTTAAATTAATAGCATGGTCCTTAGCAGACTTCTGGCCCATGTCAGCCATTATTCTCCCAGCAGTTTCCAAATACAGCTACAATATTTCAGAAGTCGTTCCCAGCAGGCAGTTTGAATGCACTCACACTGTTTTAAAGGCCAAGATAGTTCATTAACACCATGATGGGCTACTCCAGGCCAACTGACCTGAGTGCCAGTGAGCATTCCTGGGCACACCTGGGTCCTGTTAATATGTGCATGGACTCATAGTCCAAGGTGACATCCTTTCTGACTCTTTATCTGTTCTCAGTAGTGCACAAAATGTGTCCTCATCAGTTAAATACTGTCATTTGCCTACTATGTGCAATAAATTAGGGCAGATAGATAGAAGGATTTTTTTTGCTCACTACCTTCTCAGTCCTCTTCACAGACTCTCATCTTGATAAATGTATTAATTCTGGTATTATGAATATATAAATACTCTCTTTGGAATAATCTTTTTTCACCTATATAAAAAACAACTACTTAAAAAGCAAAATTAAATACTGATTATTAAAACTATAAAGTTATTGAAGAGAAAGCACAGAAAATATCTAAATACCAGGAAATTTGGACAGGACCTTGGTCTTGTTCTGTATATTCAGTCTGTCACAGGTTTACAGTACTCAATACATGATCTGACTGTGCAAATATTTTTTCAGGAAATGAGCCAAAGACATTGTCTTTCAAGTGAAATAATTTCTTCTGTTACAGACTTCAAGGGGTCAACAAGGAAAATCTACTCTGCTTAAAAACTGTCAGGTCATTTGTAGGGTTTTTGTGTTGGTTTTGAAAAGGAAAAGAATTATATTAATTCACCCTTTCCTCCACATCCATAAAATACAGGATTTTTAAAAAAATGTGGTTTTATTGTGACTTTTTTGCATGATAGACAAGAAATCAGATAGAAAATCTGCATATATAACGTGAGATATTCAATATTTGGTTCATCATACAGTGATCCCAGCAAATCTGTAAATGAAAGAAGTCATTAGAGTGAGGATGAAGTAGAGTATCTTGTGTTACATGTTTTGTTTCCCCTATTCTGCTTTTCCTTTCTGTTTTCTTCCTTAGCAGTATAGCTGTGATGTTCTCTATGCTTTCAAACTAGAAAAATAGCTAGCATCATATTAAACTGTCATTTTTACATGTCTCTCTCACACAGATACAGATGAGTCCTATAGCTCTGAACTAAATTGGTCACGGAGGAGCACAGCTCAGGGATATTGCTTGCAGCCCAACAACGCACGCATTAGAGTATTCCCCAGGGGCAGTCAGCTCTGGGGTTAGAAGAAGTGCTTCCCTCCTGCCCCTGAGGTGTTTTGGAATTACTTGGAGTAATGATGTTTGGCTTTATTTGGTTTATGTGCTGATTTATTGTGGTGGGTAGTCCTTTCCATACAGTTTCAGTAAAATATGCAGTCACTTCTCTGGTTTCTCCTGGGTGTATCTGCTGTATTAGTATGGGACAGAGGTAATTTTCTTCATTGTAGCTAGTATGGGGCTATATTTTGGATTTGTACTGAAAACAGTGTTGACTGATAACAGAAATGTTTTTGTCATTGCTGAGCAGGGCTTACACAGAGTCAAGGCCTTTTCTTCTTCTCACACCACCCCACCCGCAACCAGTCTGAGGGTGCACAAGAAATTGGGAGGGGACACAGCTGAGACAGCTGACCCCAACTAACCAAAAGGATATTCCATACCATATGACATCATGTGCAAGTATATCAAACTGGGAAAAGAAGAAGGAAGGGGGTGACGTTTGGAGTGATGGCGTTTGTCTTCCTAAGTAACTGTAACAAATGATGGAGCCTTGCTTTCCTGGAGATGGCTGAACACCTGCCAGCCGATGGGAAGTGGTGAATCAATTCTTTGTTTTGTTTGGCTTGCAAGCGCGGCTTTTGCTTTCCCTATTAACTGTCTTTATCTCAACCCATGAGTTTTCTCACTTTTACTCTTCTGATTCTCTCCCCCACCCCACCAGTGGGGAGTGAGCGAGCGGCTGCGTGGTGCTTAGTTGCCAGCTGTGGTTAAACTACAACAGTGTATTACCTGTTGCTATAGTATAGGTTGAGATGCTGTGAAGATTATATGCTCCGTGCCTGGTCATAGTAGAAAGATACTTCCCTTTGAAGCAAGAAAATAATCAGAAAAAAGCACCTGCAAATACCTGCAACACCAAATTGCTCTTAAGTTAAAAGGGATAAAGAAGGGAACACAAACAGCATCTATCAAGTAATACAGCAGCTCAGCAGGCCTTTTAAATTAGGGCCTACATGCAGGTGCACTTGAAAAATATCCTTTTCAAGCACAAGCTGTTGAAGGATGGGAGTTCGGATGCCACCTGTCCTTCTATGAGAGTAAATCTTTCCAGACAACAGCTAAATCAACCCCTCTTACAATTCATGTACCACATGCTCATAAATCACTCCTAAATTCCTAGGGAATCACCATGTTATCACCACTGATGTCACCCTCAGTTCTTTGAAAAAAATTACTGTGACCATATTCATATATTCCAGTAGCTGGAAACAGTTATTCTTTAATATTCTTCAAATTAACAATAAAATAACATTGTATTGTCAGGAATATGTGACATTCTTAAAAGTCAGAATACACTTTACCAGCTTTTCACTATGTACGGTATGTTTTATGACTGCAGAGCTATCCCCTGCAAAATTTTATTCTGTTAGCATTTATATTGTTCCCCATGTAATCAGTGAAATTACTAAAATTCAAAGGCAATACCAGTGCTAGTTGCATCCTGACACTTTTAATGAGGATTGTTTAAACAGAATTAGTCACAAAAAGTAATGAATTTTAGAGTGGCTTAGTTCAACTCAATTAACTATCTATATCATATTCTTATTCGGCTTTAAAGTTATTTAAATGGAATTTAGCTTAATTAACTTTTAATGAAGATCTCCAAGTATACCTTAGCATTTATTTTGATACATTCTAGATTGCAATAGGAGCCATAAGCAGGTTTCTACTTGTGGCTAAGACCTTCACAATTAGCAGGAGAGAATTGAGTCCTAGGAATTAAATTACGTTAAACATGTTTTTATTCTAAATGAGAAGGAGCCATAAAGAGATTTAAAACAGTTTCTGTAATATTGTTTCAATAACGTCATTATTTGGTTGGGATTAAAGGCTTCTTTTCAAGGTCCCTCCAGAAAGTCCCTAATAGTTATTATTAATATTTCAAATATTTCAGGAATGGGTTTGCATATTTGTTTTTTTTTTTTTTCCCTTCGAATTTTCCTCTTCTCCAACCTTTTGCCTTTTGAAAATGAACAAAAGCCCCTGGAAATGAGAGGAAAAATCTGTGTGAAAGTGTATTTCATGAGAAAATAAGTAGAACATGAAGAGATAAGTTAAAAGAATAATAGTGAAGTAGCATTTATATGTATTAAAGTTGATCATAATATTGCTGCATCTTTCACAGAACCTGCTAAGATAGTTTACAAAATAGAAGTATCAATACTCAGGCATGGTTGTGAAATATCTGAACAAGTAAATATGTATTAAGATAATCATTAGAGCCTAAGGGTTTATAATATTTTTCAGTTAGTCATCTGAGTTCAACAGAAGTTTACAGTGTAGGGACCTATATCAGGTTTTTCTCAAGCGGCTTTAGGTGCTCATTTTTATGGGATATATATTGAGAGATCTTTCAGGTTGGCACCTTTTAAAAATCAGGGCCATAAAATTGTTTCAAGTGGGACAAAAATTCCTAGAATTTTTTCTTCTCAATCTTGACCTGAAAACTTTTCCTTTAAAAACATAACAAAACTCTCAAATGTGGAATAAATTATCTCCAGTGGCTAACTAGACGTGTATTACATGCCTTTATTATAATCTTAAGATGATAGAGCTCCAAGTATAATACATTCAAGTACCCTA
>NW_010536795.1:63904-74459 GCF_000687285.1 Phaethon lepturus | reverse complement strand
CTGAGGTTTCAAGAGAGCTGTCCTCAGCAGGGAATGTCATACTTCAGATGCATCTGCTTTAGCTTTGGAGTAAAATCAAGAATGTCTCTCAGTTAGAATGCTAATGTATAAATTATTTTCTACTCAATAAAAGGGAGGACCCCTATATACAGTATATCTCCTGTGCTAACAAGTGCAGAATCTCCGGGGTCAAAAGCAGAAAACTATTCCAGCATGGTACATACTTGGAATACACACCATTCCAGGGCAGTGCATACAAGCCTGCATCAGATTCAACATGCAGAAGAACTGCAGCCACTAATTCGGTATCATTATAAAGGCTATATCCCATCTGGATTTGGATACAGAGCTTTGAATCCAAAAGTAGCTGTCAATCATGGAAATTCTTATACAGTCTCTGTGCTTAGAGCTATATAGGAGACTACAAAGGGTGCTTACAAATTCTACTCACAGGAAATGGATTAATGGTTGGACTTGATGATCTTGAAGGTCCTTTCCAACCTAGTGATTCTGTGATTCTGTGATTCCGTAATTAAATTATGCTAACAGCTGAAAATTTTAAACATTTTTTTTTGCAATGTAAAACCATTTTAAAGCTGATTATGTCCAGCAATGATTCTATCCATCACTGTGTTCTAACAAATATACCAAGGGATACTGCAATGGGATGCTTCATCTGCCTGAATTTAATCTCTTTAAACAATTACCTGAAACAATACTTGTGTGATCACAGTCATCACAGACATTTAAACACTCCCCCTAAACTATCAGTTCTGACCTCCCTTTTCCTGCCCTTTCCTGATGGCATGTTCCATTTAATATGAGACTTGAGTGCCTTGAACCTTGTAATCGATCTGTCTGTGGCTCAGTGGTTTAATTGTGGATTAAGGTCAAAAGTTTGCAGTGTCACCAATTTCTAAATGCGTCAGAACATAATTTTTACCACTGAGCACCAGGGAGGATAATATATAAAGCTGAAATATTGGTATAAGAATGCCATAATTCTGACCTGATGAGACTTGGATTTTTACTGAATTTCTGAGTAAAATAATGCATTTATTTTGTATGCAAATATAAACTCTTTCACTAGTAAATGGAAAAACAGAATCCTATCAGATCTATGTTTTTAAAAGGCATTCTGTGTTTTTAGTGGAAAAATGAAGATGTACAGTGTGCTTTATATTCAGCCTGAAAAAGAAATGGGCCACATTCCCTGTGAACCTGGCAGTTCAAACATGCTTCCAATACTTATCTGTACAAGGACCCTTGCTGACTACCACTGGTCTCTGAGTGACATGGCACTCCTGATAGCGGAGGCACATCTGTGATACCAGTTCCCTGTCTGCGCCAGAACAGCTGAAGTGGACACATGATCTGTTATTCAGAATCTTAAAAAACGGGCTGTGGATCTTCACCTGTTAAAGTGCTCCTGTACCTCAGCTCATTGATTCACCCCATCCTTGAGCTGTTCTTTTCTGTCACACTCAACTCCAGTTGGGTTGAGGTAAGGCTGTTTGCATGAGGAATTCACTCTGCATAGAACTTGTGCCTCGGGCTACATTCATGCCACTGGGCAGCCTACATGCTCTCTTGCCAGATGATGTTAGTTTGTAGAGCAAATATGACCTTTCAAATCTTTATAGAGTTTAAGACAAATGACATCTTTTCCCAAGGACTGTTTCTGTTGACTGTCTTTTCATCCATTTTCTTCCCTAAAATATAAGTCTTAAATATTTATGAAATTCGTATGAATTCTTAGAGTTGAACTGGCCTCTTTTTCCCTTCTGTATTGTTTTGCTGTCATTTTCCTTCTCTTGATGCACAATTTCCTTGTTTTCTTTAGAAATTCTTCTTTATGTTGGACTTTATTAACCAAATTGCTTCCAACATGTATGTTTTAAATTCTAGTTTGTAAAAGGCAGAATATATCAGTACCAGAGTTGCATAGTAAAATGCTTATGTAATTATTACAAATCTATACTCAAAGCACACTTTCAGTAAATCATTGCTGTACAAAATAACAGTTGAGTGAAACAGGTTTTAGACCTGTTTACACCCTTGCATAACTTCATCATTTTTGCAGATGTTTCACACATTAAATCAGTTTTTTGTCTACAGAGATTCTTTTGTTTTCTATTAAGACTATACCAAACCACAAAAATTTGAGGGACCATCTATGCAGGATGCTATAACAAATTAGTTTTGTATTACACTCAGCAATTTTGTTGGGCACTGGTCATGCAATACCAAATCTATGGTTCACGTTTCTTTACTTTCTTCAAATGTGGGACACTTGACTGTGGTACAGTAGTAAGTCATCTTTGACTGCAGAGAGATTACACAACTACTAAAGTGGAATGCCCTTGTTCAAGGAGCAATGAGTTGCCTGGAATGAAGTTTTGTAGCAGACAGATGTACACATCAGTGACTACATTTTGAATTCACAGCTCCTTGCTAGAATAAGTCAGAGACTTGAGAGGAAAAAAGGAATAGTTAAACAAGTACATGTAGAGTTTGCACAGATTTGCAGCTTGGAATTTAGCCTGCTGTCTACTAAAGATATCTGATCATTTTGTAAGTCAGTTGGATACTTCAGAGATGGGGGATCAGAAGAAAGGTTTTAGAAGTCAATAGAAGAGAGTAATACGATAGTATACTTGTCTGTGTTTCATTAACTGCTTACATATGTTATTTTGGTGGTTATCCTGTGAAGTTTTAACTCCTCACTACACTATAGATTTGATGTTCAGCAGTCTGAAGGGTGGGGTTTTTTTCTACTCCCAAAGTAGCTGTCCGCAGCATCTGTGCAGAGCTGGCAACACAGAAAGGAGGTTTTCATGATTAGTACCTTAGCTGCTTAAAAGATCCCAAAGACATGACTCAGGCTGATGTGATATTTGGAAAAGAGATCCATCTTCGTTAAAAAAAAAAAAAATAGCACTCACCTGAGCCAGTGCAGATGTTAGTAATCACATAGCTTTATTCCAGATGAGAAAACAGATTTTCTAAATGTCTGGCATGAGACTGTGTTAAAAACCAGTGACTAAACTGAAAACTGAACAGTTCATGTGTAGTTAGTGAAATCTTTCCATCAGCTAATTTAAAAATTCCGATGTGTAGAGTTGAGGTAATCTGAGAATTTTATACATGGAGGAAAATTCAGACAAATAAACACAAAAGGAGCTAGAGAAACAAAATCTGATATTCATGATAATAAGAACCGTAAGTAATACTCTAAGGTCATTAAAAGATGAAAATATGAAGAGTAAAAATTTCTAAATGATACTAATAGAGGTGTTTTGCAAGAGAAAATGGTCACTGTGGAAGAATGAATGAGAGGAAGAGAAAAATAAATTTTCCTTTATTTTCTTAATAGCTAATTAAAAAAGATTTACTACTTTGAGATATTTTCTCTCCTTTTCTAAACAATTACTAGTGCAGGCGTCTCTTTTTTTTATTACTCGTTTTTTCATCTCTGACCTCTTTTGCAAAAGAGAATACTTGAAAGATTGGAGCCACTTCTTTGAAAACACTACTGAGCACTGAGGACAGTGTGTGTGGTCCCTGGGTGCAATGCAGCATTGTATTTGTATCATTGGATTGGGAGGATCAAACTTGTACTCAAACACAAACTCCTTCCTTGCATGTTGCATCATACTCTGCCTCTGGTCTGCAAGAGGAGTCTAAATCTTGAAGCGGTAACACTCGAGCACAGGAGTACATATGCTTCAGAACAGACAAGGCCTGATCCAGGATTTGAAGACAGCTGCACCACAGTATAGGCATAATGAACAATTTTTGTCATACGGGTCCTGCTATTCTTCCCCTGGACATAGCATCTTAGAGGTCATCAGACAGAAATGATACTGTTTCATACAATAAAATCAGACAGTTCCAATAGGAGCTGAGAGCCTCAACACTTTCTGAAAACCTATGAAAACGCCCAATTATATTTTTTCAAACTTGTTCACATCTAAACTAATAAAAAAAATATTCAAAAGAAGTTATTAACTAAATTCTTACACTGAAACAAATGAAAGGTCCAGATAGGTCAGTTTCATGTCATTCCACTGAATTGTTAATAAATATTTGTCCATTCTTTTTTTCCTTTTTTTTTTTTTAAATCCAAGTTACTAAATTTCTAATAGATGTGACAAAAGAGGTGAGGTCAGCTTTTAAGCATTCAGAGTTACCTATTTGGGTGTTGGAAGGTAAATATTTCTGTCAGAGCATGTTTAATACAAGCTGATTTACTTATATCTTTTTTTCATATTTTAACCAAAACTGCAGTTCTAATCTAGATAAAGACACCAGTGACAAAACTGTTTAAATCCTTTTCTTATGTTTATAGTTTGCTTTGATACAACAGAATTATTTTCTTTATCTTCTTTTCCTTTTCCATCCTCATACTGAGTAAGCAGTTCTCTGTTAACAGTTCATTCAGGCTTAGATATGGATCTTAATTAACAGAAAAATTGTCAGCAGGTACTAAATCCCTGCTCAGGAGTAGAAAAGAGTCCCAATGTCACAGATTTTCTCAACATCAATTTAATGAACTACCACTATCTAAATAGACCAGATGACCAGGAGAGTGTATGTCTTTATTAAACATACTACTCAAAATTGCTGTGTGAATCAAAAACTAAACACCATATTGTATCCTTCAGGAAGGATGAAGGTTTGTACTAAATGAGGAATGTGGAAACTGAGCCATACTGTAGTCTTTAACAAGAGCAAACAATAGACAGAAAAGGCTGTAATAAGGTCTGGCTAATAATCCAGCCTAAACAATTTTTTTTTCCACTCTGCCTAGGGGCAACATTAAAACTTTGTAATTTTTGTAAGCCTGCCCTTTTCAGACCAACACCAGTATCTATACATAGAGTGAGCTGCATAATCAGCTTACACAGCAAACAGCCTGATGGTTACCACTTAATCTGACAAGTGAAAGAAGTCAAGTTCAGACCAGGATACAGAGGAACTTAAAATACTTTTATTGGCCTTCTAGGTAATTGACATAAGAATTAATATGTTGATGTCTTACCACCTTAAAAAAATACAGTAAAATAAAATAAATCCATCATAGATTTAAGAAATTTTCAGAAAAAAAAACCCCGACAAAAAAACAAAAATCAAACCCAACTCATTATGTTTCCATAAGAAGATTTGCTGTCTTGGAACTGACATTTTCCAATTAAAATTGAAGTATAGGCATGGGGACAGGCCATCCTGAACCACATATACTATGATTTATTGTTTGTTTGTAATGATTCCTTTATTAGAGCACAAGTCAAAACATAGAGTAAAGATATACATAAAAGTGATGCTATTTACCAAGGGTGAGGTATCATTCATGAAGTGTGGGTCCATACTTTTTTTTTCTTTTTTAATTTAGGGTACTAAATCTCACATCCATACCTAGAAAAAAAGAAAAGTATTAGTTTCAAAGTACTGGTTGCTTCCCATCCTTTATTTGATCTTCTTTGATGATAATTAGCTTTTGTTATCAAAAATGTCCACTTTGCTAAAAGTTATTGTACAACAGGAACCTGATTCGGAAAGTATTTTCTCATCAGTTACAGTAGCTTCTCCGAGCAAAGTGAAGTCCAAATTTTTTATGTTAGCAATATTATTTTTTGAGCATTCATTTCAGTAAAGTTTCTTTCTTCAGAGAAATAATTTATAGAAGTTTAAGACATCTCCCAAAGTTGGAAGGAAACACTGTAATAATGGATCCTCCCTAATCTTCAAGAGATCAGGACTTTTGCCCTATTACTTGTTATTTTCTTTTTCTTTCCATATTGCAGATAGAGTCAACTGTGCACACAACAGACAGGAGGCATGGAAGTCAAAATGAGGTTCATCTGTTTTGAGCTTCAGAATTGGTAATCCAAGTCTATGAAATATAAGTTGATTTTTCACCCTAGGCTGTCGCTAAAAGGTCTCTCTCCTCTCTCGAGATATTGTAACATAGAGATGAGAAAACTTTGTAGGTAAGTGTTCAGTTTGACAGACTAGCACTGTCAGACATAAACATATTTTGTGTGAGACATAACTAGTCTATTCTGGACTTTTTCAGTACGGTATATTTGCAGTAAGTTTTTACCAGTTGTCGTGGTTTAGCCCCAGCCGGCAACTAAGCACCACGCAGCCGCTCGCTCACTCCCCCTCCCGCAGTGGGACGGGGAAGAGAATTGGGAAAAAAAACTCGTGGGTTGAGATAAACACGGTTTAATAGGACAGAAAAAAAAGAAGGAAACAACAATGATAATACCAACAAAGGAATGTACAAGAACAAGTGATGCCCAATACAGCAATTGCTCACCACCCTGTGATCGACAGCCCGTCCCCGAGCAGCGATTTCCGCCCCCCGGCCAACTCCAGTTTATGTACTGGGCATGACGTCGTATGGTAGGGAATATCTCTTTGGCCAGTCTGGGTCAGCTGTCCCGGCTGTGTCCCCTCCCAGCTCCCCGGGCACCCCCAGCCTACTCGCTGGAAGAACAGCACAAGAAGCTGGACTGTCCTTGGCTGCTCAGCAGCAACCCAAAACATCAGCACATTATCAACAGTTTCTCATCCCAAATCCAAAACACAGTCTCGCACTAGCTTCTGTGAAGAAAACCAGCTCTATCCTGGCTGAAACCAGGACACCAGTTCCCAGTCTCTGTGGAGCAGCTGAATAAATGTGTCTGAAGTAACTCTAGTCAATGAAAAGATGAAAGAATTATGTCACAATATTCTTGATATAAGCTTTGTGGTTTACATGTTCTGATGAATTATATCAAAAGTAATTTTCCCAGAAATATGGTAAAGGAAATATAGCTACTTAGAGTATTCTGATTTTAAACTACTTAATAAAAATCAATATTGAGTAAAAATCAGCAAAAGGCACAGATTGAATCAAAATGCCAACTAAATTTCAGTAGTTATGTGTCTTCTACTTGGGTGACTTCATGAAGTTTATTAGGCAGAAAGTTAAAGGTTTCTGCTATATTAATATTACTAAAATGCAATGTAAAGTTAAAATAACTTCCTATATCCCCAAGAACCCCCAGACATCTAGATGAGAGGTCTCTGTTGACCACTTAACCAAATGTTTATGCCAAAAGCCTCTTACCTTGCAGCAGGAAAAGTTCTGGACACCAAACACATCCAAATTAAGTAATTTCAAAGCTCTCTCATATTTTCTGATTCATAATCCATCCCCTTTGTAACAAAATAATGCTTACTCTTTATTTGCTGAAAATTCTTTTTAAAACACTATTTAAATGCTACATAACTAGCATTCATAAATATTTACTGATGTACTTGTGTGTACAGCACATGCTGGTAAGAGCAATGTTTCTAAACCTTATACTTCTGATATTGTTTTCGAGGAAGCAGTCTTAGAAGCTGCCAGTTGCATACAGTTACTGCTTGCATGTTTTTATATAAAACTCTTCTGCTTTGCAGATTTCTGTTGTGGCAGCCAAGTAAGCATGAAAATAACTCATGCACCTTTCTAGAACTTCACAGAAGACTAGAATGAGTCCTTACTACAGTATTACATAAGGAAAGTGAATAATAAAACCTTCTCTGCAAAATTTAGCACCTGTCATGGTTTCTGTAGTAAAAGTTGTTATAATTATATGTGTTATAGTTAATAAAACCTTTCACTCGGTGATGGAGAGATTAGTCAGAAATACTTGTAATTATTGTTTCCATTCCACGTCCCTAATGCAGTTGCATATATATATATATGAACTATGCTTCTTGGTACCACACATGTCCTCTTATATGAACCAGTTCCTGACCAGTGAAGTGCATGAAAACTGCAGTAAATATTTATTGGTTGATAATATGTATTTCATTCAATGCTAGATAATTGCCTGCTGTTTTCCCTTCAATAAAAGGTTACTCCCAAGAGAAAAATAATGTCACTCCCTAATATTTTTAAAACATGTTTAGAAGCCTCAGCTGCCAAACCTCATCAAATTTCTAGTTAGAACTGAAACTTCAGCCTTTAGACATCTATGCTTTAGTTAGACATGACAATACTAAAAATGCTCCACTTGGAAAGCTTATAAATTATTATCTGTTTACCACAGTGGAATGAAGGTGAAATTTCAGTATCAACTGTAAATTTTCAGGTAAACATTCCTGTTCATGTATCACCTATATGCTACTTTAGTTAAAGTTGGGTCAGAGAGTAAGCAACATACCCATGGCTTCCCCATTCATCTCTTCCCCACTGAGAATTGTAATCAATAAAGTTTTATAAAAATGCCTAGGGTTTTTATAAACTAGGACAAGTGCACTTACGAGAAAAAAAGAGATGTTTAATGACTCTGACATGACAGAAGAAAGTTCAGTTATGGAATAAGCACTATTATGTAGCAAACGATAAAGTACTGAGCTGGACCACACCTCAGCGACATTTAGAATTGGCTGGAACTAGCTATCCATAAGAAGAGCAGTAAGATCTTGGCTGATACAATGCAATTTATACGTAGATAACTTGGTAGTATGGACCTGTAAGTAAAAGAAATGTGTTGTGTGAAAGAGGAAGAAATAGATAGCTAAAAAACCCACCACGGGAGACATATTAAATTTTAGCAGGTAAATAAGCTTTTCACATTTCCATATCAGGTCATATTCCTCACTCCTTCTACTATCAGTGCCAGAAAGCATTTCTTTTAGCTTCAAGAATACCATGGACAAGATTTTCTTTCCTTGATGTGTTGGATGAAAAACTAGACATGAGCCAGCAATGTGCACTCCCAGCCCAGCAGGCCAACCATATCCTGGGCTGCATCAAAAGCAGCGTGGCCAGAAGGTGGAGGGAGGTGATTCTGCCCCTCTATGCTGCTCTAGTGAGACCCCACCTGGAGTCCTGCCTCCAGCTCTGGAGCCCTCAGCACAGGAAAGACATGGACCTGTTGGAGTGGGTCCAGAGGAGGGCCACAAAAATGATCAGAGAGATGGAACACCTCTCCTATGAGGACAGGCTGAGAGAGTTGGGGTTGTTCAGCCTGGAGAAGAGAAGGCTCCAGGGAGACCTTATTGCAGCCTTCCAGTACTTCAAGGGGGCTTATAAGAAAGATGGGGACAGACTTTTTATCAGGGCCTGTTGCAATAGGACAAGGGGTGATGGTTTTAAACGAAAAGAGGGCAGATTTAGACTAGATATAAGGAAGAAATTTTTTTACAATGAGGGTGGTGAAATACTGGCACAGGTTTTCCAGAGAGGTGTTAGGTGCCCCATCCCTGGAAACCTTCAAGGTCAGTTTGGATGGGGCTCTGAGCAACTTGATTTACTTGCAGGTGTCTGTGCTCATTGCAGGGCGGTTGGACTAGATGACTTTAAAAGGTCCTTTCCAATGCAAACAATTCTATGATTCTCTGATTCTATGTTCATTTAACTACAATGTATAGGGGCTATTCTTGGGACTAGGTGTCTTTAAGAATGCCAATTGAAAAAAAAAAAGGCATAATCCAGGAGAGATTCAATTTTGCCTCTCCATGGTCCTTATTCAGCCTCTCTTGCTACAATAACTGGATGTCAGCTATGATATTATTAAGGTATGGGAATTCACAGTACCCGAAGGCGTAATGACATCTTGGTGTCAGATTAACAACTGGGGAATTAAGTCACAGAGAGCCTAAGGGTTTTTGCAGTGGAGAAAGCCATAGCTGGGAAGTAGTGAGAGATTTGGTCTTCAAAGTCCTGTATTGGCATGCCTGTCACCAGGCCATTTTTTCTTCCAAATTCATACTGGGACTTCAGCTAGATTTAAGAAAATAAAAACAAAAAAAATTAAATTCCCTTACTTTTGTTGAATATCTTTGCAAAAGAAAACATTTACTAGTCAGTTTCAACATGAGAATTTTGCATAGGAGGCTGATATCTGATTCTTGTAGTGCATTTCAATTTCAGCTCAACTTTCTTATGCTCTGAGCAAGCATGTACTTTGTTTCCATGAGGTTAACTGTCTCTGTGACCTCTGTAATGGGTTCTCATTGGCCCCAGTTCTGAGAATCACCAACTGATATGCCAGGTCCCCAGATCCCACATCTGTAGCATATCAGAATTGGTGTCATACCAGACAGGTTACAACAACCACTTAAAAGATACTGATGTAAAGTATAAAATTACCTAATTGGAGCATAATGCCAAGTCCAAAAAATGAGCCCTGATGAGTTCTAGGAGAGAAATAGGAATATCAGGCATATAAGAATAAGACCAAATGTTATCTGGAGGCAACAAAGGTGACACTTAAGATAAGATTATAGTCACAGAATCATAGAATCATTAAGGCTGGAAAAGATCTCTTTATGATCATCAAGTCCAACCATCAGCTCAACACCACCATGCCCACTAAACCATATCCTGAAGTGCCATGTCTACATGTTCTTTGAACACCTCCAATGATGGTGACTCCACCACCTCCCTGGGCAACCTGTTCCAATGCTTGACCACCCTCTTGGTGAAGAAATTTTTCCCAATATCCAATCTAAACCTCCCCTGGCGCAACTTGAGGCCATTTCCTCTTGTCCTATCACTAGTTACTTG
>NW_010536795.1:0-63821 GCF_000687285.1 Phaethon lepturus | reverse complement strand
GTCCCCTGAGCCGCTCCTCATAAGACTTGTGCTCCAGACCCCTCACCAGCTTCATTGCCCGTCTTTGGACATGCTCGAGCACCTCCATGTCCTTCTTGTAGTGAGGGGCCCAAAACTGAACACAGTATTCGAGGTGTGGCCTCACCAGTGCCTTCCCTACTCCTGCTAGCCACACTATTTCTGATACAGGCCAGGCTGCTGTTGGCCTTCTTGGCCACCTGGGCACAGTGGTGGCTCATGTTCAGCCAGCTGTCAACCAGCACCCCCAGTATTGCCTTTTCAGCCAGGGTTGTAACAAACAATACTGCATTAGTGAGGCAGAGATTTTTTCTTCATCCCATTGATAATCCAAAGTAGGAGTCAAGGGCTACCAAGTTTTGTATTACATGTGAAATTGTAACAGCCTGATTTTTAAAATGAATCCCTGAAGCCTTGAGGGGAATAACTTTTCAACAACTAAAGCTCTATAAGTTGTTGGCAAGGGCAACATTAAACCAGTATGTCATCAATTTTAGCTCTCACCATTGTGACGCAAACACACACATGGCCTGCAATCGTTTTAAAAGCTGCTGCTTTTAAAAATCTATCCAACTGTGATAGTATCTACAATTGCTCTTTATTCATTGCAGCAAATTAACAAAAGATTTCATGAATAATAGAACAACGACTAAGTATACGTCTGATCACAGCTGACAAGCACATTGCTGTAAAAACTCTTCTAGACGTGGAGGACAACAGTTTACATGAGACTATCTGGACTGCTCTAGTCATTGACCATTCAGTTAGATATCTAAATATATTTAGTACTTTCCAGTAGTCTCCTGACTTCATTTTTATATATTTAAGTTTTCTTATGAACCTAATCCAAATCTTACTAGCTTAAAGAAAGTTACAAAAAAAAATTCAGAATGTGTGGTGGAGTTACTGAGGCACATCTTTAAACGTGAGTGCAAAGACATACAGGATTAGCTGCTTTTGTGACAAGTTAGGCAGGCATGATCCAGGTCTGGTCTAGAAGTCGTGCAGTCATTTTCACACGGGACAGTCAATGAGCTGACAAGAACTGCATCTTAGACTTGCCCCAAGTAACCTCTTTTATGAATTAAGCTCCATCCAAAACACAATTAGCTAGTTTGTTCCTACTATTGCTGTTAGAAGACTATTACAAAACATCACTCTTAACTGGTTTGGAGATCTCCTAATTTTCACCAATAACTTCTACAATGCTATACTGAGATCATAATTACATTTGTAAAAGGGGGTAATTCTCTAAAAAAATTTAAAATATTGAGCCACCAGTGGGTTAGTCTCCAGGTACATGCCTCTCCAATTTGTTTCTCTCTACTAGATCCCAACTCTCTTCCTCTAGAAGTTAAGGTCATTTATGTCTTCCTACCTAATATTCTGATTCTCTGTGATGATGTTATTGATGATGCCTGTCAACTGTGTCCTATCAGTGAAGTTCAATGGTGCAAGGTTATTACAAAAAAACAACTCTTCAGGCACATACTTTTTTACCCTCATGATTAATAAAATCTAAAATAAAGTCAACCTCAGCAATGATTCTTAAGGATTTACTACAGCAACAACTTTCTTCATCATAATCTGCTGTTATATTTTTTCATCCCATCAGCAAAATCATCAGTCCCTGATTCTTCTAATATGCTCCTTTTCCACCATTACATGATTTAGACTGGGTTTATTTTGTTTTGCATTCTGTAAAAATAATAACATCAGCAATAGAATCAACTACGTTTGCTGTATCTTCAATGAAAAATGTTTTCTCTGGCATAATTTGCTTTTGTAAATAGAACTTACTAAATAGTCTCTGTTTACTTCCTTTTTTTTCATTATTAAGGAATATGCTATCATGTTGAGATTGGGCAAATCTGACATGACCCTCATGTTGAGACATTGATTAAATTCATTTTCCAGATATTTTGTATTTGCAACTTTCTGTCACAGTTCTTGGGAATTTTATGCTGTAGATTACTTTACTTTACTAGCATGAGTGCATTATTGTCTTTGAGTTTTCTTAGTTATGCGTAGCTTTCAATTCTTCATTCTTGTCTGCAGTAATGATTGACATTTCCATTCAAAACTTCCTCAAAGTATTAATCTATTTTTAGGGGCACTGACAGACTATTTTCTATACCCACCTCTTCCTCTAATGTGGTGTCATTTCATTTTGTTTTTCCTTGGTTTTTTTTTCAATTTGTATATCTGAAGAGATTTTACTTTTAATTTCTTTTGCAAAGTCTGACTCAGCTTGACTTCTGGCAGTTTTCATTTTAACTTTAAATTTCCTGACCTCTAAAACATACTCTTTTCTGGTTTCTAATATCCTTTCTGAAGTGTCTGTTTATCCAACTGAGCCTGGGATAATGTCCTACAGCTTGTCCCCTTTGTTTGAGACACAAATTCCAATTATTTTTTTATCATTAATGTTTTAAAGAAATTCCTAGCTTACTTTAATGCCCTAATCTTGTCAGCCCAATTGATTCAGCTGGGTTAATAAAAAAAACTTTCCTTAATTTCTTGAAGTCTGGACTTTTGAAGGCAAAAAAAATGCACTGCTTGTTTGAATTAGAAAGTCTTAAATCAGACCGATTCTTTGGTTACTCCATTGAATGATTTTCAATAGTTTTGTCTAACTTACATAAATGTCTTCTGTCACCACAAAAATGAAATTAGAGTCTTGTGTCATTGCTCTTAGTTTTGATTGCATTGGTCCCACCTACTAACAAAATAATCTAGGAATAAACCTTCTAAATTATTTGGATATTTATCTGTACTTGAACTTGGGCAAAATATTTCTGGACATTCAGATATTATTCTGTGGTCATAGATATTTATAGTAAATAACCCACTTTCCCTGTCAGAATCTGTAACAAAATGAATGATGTCATTTCCTGTTTTTCTTCTGTTTTTTATTTCTAACTTTTCTATAGATTACAAGTTTCAGAAAAGAAATTAGAGCTGCTGAAATTAATTATGAATAAAATTTTGTTTGTGGTGATGAAAGCAGAACTCTGTGAGATGCTTATTCTACCACATGTAAGGAGAATGAAAGACACCACTAAAAAGTTCAAACTGCAATTTTGAAGATTCTGATTTTAACAAAAGATAAAACTATGCCTCTCATTTCACAGGCTTCCAAAGGAAAGCAATTTCAAATTAGAAACCATGAACAGTTCTGTGTCTTAACCTTACATTACAGTTCTCTGCATTTCCTACTGAAAAATGGAATCCTAGGGGACTGCTTACTATGGACACTGACAATAATATATCAAAAGCCTGAGTTATATAGAGGTGCACTGCTATCATATTGTTAGTTTTGGCCTTCTTAAGGTATATATATTCAATCATTGTGACGGAATTCAGAGCAAGATATATGAATTTTCAGACACTTCCTCTGTTAAAGACCTTTCTTATATTAATTTGTGTTTATAAGAAAACTAAGCTCTAAAGAGCAACAGAGTAAGTCTTGTCTGCTGGGGAGAGAATATAGCACCAGACTTATTAACGTACTTACAAACAATAGACTAAACTGGTTTATTATACAACATGAGTCTTACTTTTAAGAGTAAGGTAGGAGGTACCTGTCATGCTTTGAAATGAAAAGCAGTCAAGTATAGTAGTAACCCATCACTAAATTTATTAATATAAATTTAACAAATTACATTTGCTTTAAATGAAAACATGTGAAACAAGATAAACTGATACCATTAGAAGAAAATTCTTTACTTCATTCCTTGGCTAAGTATGATATGTTGTTATAGTTTTTAGCTGTGACTCCCTAACAGCACAATATCAATAAACTTTAAGCCTTTCCCGTGGTGAAAGGTTGATTCAGTCTCTAAATATAATAATTCCTGGCATCATCCTTACAGACATTGCCAATGGAATCAAAAGATATGCTAGTTTTATTCTGTAGTTTTTCTGCTCCCCAGGGACATTGGTTGTCTCAAACACTTCTCATTTATGTTTGAAGTAAAATTAAATCCTTTCAAATCCTTAATTTCAAAGGAGGAAAGCTGTTTAGACAAATCCACTGACTGACTTTGTGCTGTTTCCTCATTTAACTCACTTTCTGACCAGTTTCCAAAGTTGTGAGCTTTTAATCCTGTAAGACTGCTAAAAAGGACTGAATCTTACTTTGTGTGAAAAAAACAAAACTACAGCTCACTCTGAGATTAATCTCTTGCTTCCCAAGCTTGAGAAGAATTCTTTATAGGTAGAAAAAGCTAAAGGTTTGCTCAGGTGGAAAAGAGCAAACAGTGTAGAGAAATCCAAAGGTAGGGAAAAGGTCAGCAGCTAAAAAGACAGATATTGCAAATTACGCACAGCTAATACATGAGAAATACTGCTACCTTATCTGTTCATAAATAAGTTAATAAATAGGTGTACAAAGAAACTTTAATAAATTATTTATCATTTTACATTTCTTAACTCTCTAATTCTGAATTTGTGTGGGAAATTATCTTCCTGTCAGGCACAATATTGCTGAGCTTTATAAAAAAGGTTTTTATATTCTATGTAGAAAGAAGGTAACAGAATACTCAGTACCCCAACTCCAAGTCAATCACAATCATTCTCAGGTCTATCGAACATTTAGTTATTAATATCAGCAAAACTGCTTCAACAGGAGACATTCATAAAAGCTCATCCTAGAATTACCACAACCCTGGGAGAATGTAGGAGATACAGAAAGATGCAGAAATATGCAGGGAGTTAAAGTTGCAGGTTAAAGAGGTTTCTCTGTATATCTCTACCTAACACCCTGACCAGAAGATTACTATCTTATGGTATCTCCCTCACACTAGAACCTAACTCTTTTAAGTAAAAGTATAAACATGACATCTATGTTTCCAGGTAATCATTCAATATTGATGGACTGATATTTTTATTGAAAAGTCCTAACTGCCTGAATTTATTTCTTTTGGGAAGTGACTTGTAAGTTATTCACCTCCACTGATACATGTATCATTCCGTATTTGCAATTGGTTTTAGAAAAACATAAGATTGGTAATATTTCTGTGCCTTGATACATTCATTTTCAAACCCATAAGGAGTGCTCTACAGAAATGTTCAAACAGCTATATGTCATAGACAAATAGAGAGGTATTTGATTTTACTTTGATTTTATATGAAGGAAAACTCAGTCTGTCATCATAGGCATTTGTGTTACTTTGTGCCAGATCATAATCGATGTACCTTAATCTTGTCCTACAAAAAAAAAAATACTGGTCTATTTCATAGGCTACTACAAGATAAAAATTTTGACCATTAAGCAGTACAGTAATGAGAAGTTCATAGACTGCCTTACTCAGGTATTTGTTATTATTCACTGCAAACAACTTTTAAAGCCTGGTTTTAATCACGAAAATGAAGCAAATATACTGCAAAACTTATTACTTTTCAAATAAATATATTCTCAGTTTTTATTAGAATATTTTCTTGACTTCTTCAGTAAACATTAATCTATACAATTATTTCTTTGCATAAATACATTTGGGTCTAAAAGCTCAACTGAGACCTGGCAATCTTCTTTAAAATAGCGTAATGGGATTCCAAGAGATCTCTTTGGATTCTAAATCTCTTTTAAAATTAGTCCATCCTATCTTATGTATTCATATATATATAAATGATAAACCTGAAATTAATGTAAAATATGAAATGATACACAAGAAATTAAAAAATGAACACTATGCAATTACACAGGCTAGGTGCTCTGTTTTCCTTGGCAAATCACTG
Source organism: Phaethon lepturus (assembly GCF_000687285.1). Lineage (NCBI taxonomy): Eukaryota > Metazoa > Chordata > Aves > Phaethontiformes > Phaethontidae > Phaethon > Phaethon lepturus. Next base: position 58,064 of record NW_010536795.1, on the reverse strand, counting down.
TAGTATACCTAATTAAGGATTATAAAGCTGTGGCTGAAATTAACAGATCTGAATGTTTCTTCTTCATAGAATATAAGGTAATCACATCGCCAAGTGTACACACAGGGAGCAGAGCAGAGAAAAACCACAGTGTTCACAGTCTTATTTTTCAGGCAATACATAGGAGAAGTTCAAAATAAGAATGCAACATGAAAACAAACTACACTTTCAGATTCAAATGTGCTTTGGCTTATGTAAGGCAGAAGTGTTAAATTGATCTAGATGAAGAACAGAACAACAGCAACAACAAAATTGACTCCTAATAGCCAAAAAGATGCCATCGTAAGTGACATCACTGAACAGTACTGTCCTCTACAGCTGGGTGACTACATCAGAGCATTAACACAGATCAGTCAAGTCATCTTTATGTCACAATATTTTATAAATCTTTCAACTGTGTAGATAAGATAGGTCACTTTGAAGTGTCTTGTTATTTTAATCAATACTCCAGGTTAACAGATCATGTTTGAACTGTAAATACTTTATATATATTCAAACAAAAGGTAATCAATATATTAAAAAATGAGACTTTCAGTCTGTAAATTTGTCATTGTTTATAAATGCCACTTCAGGTTCTATAAAATATTTCAACAGAATTAAATTAAAATAACATAACAGTCTTGTGCCAATCTCCCTCCCTTCCTGCAGGCTTTGTTTTCTGATCCATTTAATGATTTTGTTTCAATTTGGCAATCCAAGCATCTTTGTGAAACATCTTTTATATCACTATTACTTTTACCTACTGGCATGTCTTTAACAGTAGGCTGTAATCTAAAAAGTTGAGGATAAAAAAATTGAAATAACATCTAACTTTGCACTCATAACACTGAAATAACTTTGCGAACAGTATTAAATATATTTTCAACCCTTTGATCCAAGTATCACCTATCTAGTGTGTATACATGATTTCATATTTAAGGAGAAGTAAGTGCTCCTTGTTACTGCACTGGAGTTTGGTTTTAACATAAACTACTGCAAAGAACTATGTTATCTGAATTTAAATTCTGACCCCAATCACGTTTCAGCCATAGTAAAGCAAAAGTTCTTTCAATCTCCTCAAGAATGAGAAATCTATCAATTATCAACATACTTTGGATAGAAAGAAAAATAAATTTAATAGCAAGAAAAGACCATTTTTAGAATACTACTTTATGCTTTCTATGACAACATAATTACTACTGCTTCAAAGTGATGAAATTTTGAATTAGCTTTGAAAAGAACAGAATCTGTGAGTCATTACAAACTACTTGTAATTCCCTCTTCAGTTTCCATGTGCAGGCAAATCATGGAGTGCAGAGGATCAAATCTGATTTCAGAATACAAGCCTGGGGCAAGGTGACATGATTAAGATGAGACAGTATATATGAAATTGAAGAAAACCTGTGCAAGGGGGTATCTCATAGCCTCTGTGTGCATATGAAAGGCAGAAGATTGTCCTTTTACTATGGGCAGTGACCATGTAACCTTGAAACAAGCACACTTCAGGGCCACAGGAGTTCTCCAGCAGATTTGGAAGGAGACACTTGCTACTTGGTCTTCAGATACTGTTAGGCAAACATCACATAGCTCCATGTCATTCTTAAAATGTTGAAAGATGCAATATACTAGTTCCTGGGTTTTGTAAACATGCAAGTGAGTGAACAGGTATATTAAGTTCCTCATTATACGAAACAGTTACACATGAATCTTTACACATATCTTTGCTGGAGGCAGGGATTATGGCTGCTCAAGAGCTTCCTGAATCAGCAAAGCTGTGAATTGTGAGGGACTGAAGGATTAACACAAAAAATATCCCAACAAAAACAACAACAACAAAAGATCAAAAGATCCCATCAAAAGACTGATTATACCTATCTCATTCTTGAGGGACTTAATCTATTCTGAAAGATCTCCAGAACTTCCAGACAATCTGTTCCCTGTTCTATCTGTGGGGTGGGAGAGGGGCAAGCTATTAAGTTCCTTGCTGGCAACATTTTTTATCAAAGGCACATTTTTTATCAAAGGTACAATTTTTATCAAGGGCATGGAAGGCAGAACATGTCTACTTACGATGACATAAGCAAGCAACTAAAACACTTTTCTATCCATCCTGAGTTTAAATTTACCTTTCTAAAACTGTTTTGAGTTCTGTTCAATTACAGTATTTCCAATGTATACTAAAACACATCATTCTAAACAGGTGCCATCCACCTGTTATGTCTAAATTGTCATCTACCACTTATTCTGTCTTCTCTCTGACATTAGGATCCAACTCAGCTTTTAGACTCACCTCCAATCCAATATCTGCATCATTTTTTTCTAGTAAAGTTCAAAGAAAGATCTGACATTTTGGGAAGCTGAATGAAGAACAATGATTTTACTCTCTGTTTGGAAGTGGGGAACAAATCAGGACTTAATGTACATGATAAATTAGCTAAAAATGGCCATACCTCACTACCCCAATTCATAGTTGTCCTTCTCAGATAAGGAAGTCATTGGGGAAAATAATAGACCTTTTATCTTGTACCTGACTGTCCTAGTTTCAGCTGGAGTTAATTTTCTTCATAGTATCTAGTATGAGACTATGTTTTGGATTTGGTATGAAGAAAAATGTTGATAATGTACTGATGTTTTTAGTTGTTCCTAAGCAGTCAAGGACTTTTCAGCTTTCTGTGCTAAGGCCTGCCAGTGAGAAAGCCGGGGATGCACAGGAAGCTGGGAGGGGATACAACCAGGACAGCTGACCCAAACTGGCCAAAGGGATATTCCCTATCATAAGACATCATGCTCAGTATATAAACTGGGGGACTTGGCCAGGGAGGGGGCACAGCTTGGGAACTAACTGGGCATCAGTCAGTGTGTGATGAGAAATTGTGCTGTGCATCACTTGTTTTGTATATCCTTTTATACTTTTTTTAATTTTCCCTGTCCTAATAAACTGTCCTTATCTCAGCCATGAGTTTTACCCTTTTTCTTTTATGATCCTCTCCCCCATCCTTCTTGGGAAAAGGGAGGGTGAGTGAATGGCTTTGGTTGTTTTAGCTACCGGCCAGGTTAAACCACAAAACTGATTAATCCTTTTATGCCTAAGAGCAATGAGAAGCATCAAGAACAGCACATTTCTCTCTTCACAGGATGAATAGCCATTTCTACTGCACCCCTTTGCTCAAAGATTTCAGTTCAACCAAGGATTAGAAAGTGCAAGATAAGGGGAAATCTCCACCAGATCCCCGGGTTCCCCCTGCTGCTCTAGAGCCAGCAGAATTGATGGAGTTTTAAAGGAAACCTAGCGCTGGGTGACTTAGATTTGCCTCCCTTCCTTTCAGCCCCCTCTAGCACACAGTTCTGCTCCCCACCAGCCTATCAAGGAAGGCACCTCCTTCAGACTGGGAACCACAGAGGAAGAGAGAGACTCTGTGCCAAGTACTGGGGGAAGGACAATACATGGAATAAGAAGATGATTCAGAAGAATCAGAGATGGAGGCAACAAAGGGAATCTTGTGGTTGGTGTCTACTACAGGCCACCCAATCAAGGGTGAAACCTTCTTACTATTGACAAAGCCTTCTTACTCCAGCTACAGGAGGCATCATGCTCACAGGTGCTCGGCTTGGTGGGGGACTTCAACCACCCTGACATTTGCTGGAAACGTAGCACGGCGAGTTGTACGCAATACCCGAGAATCCTGGAGGATAACTTCCTATGCCAGGTAATAGACAGTTCTACTGCAGGGGATGTAATACTGGACTTGTTGGTCACCAACAGAAGTGAGCTAATTGGTGATGCCAAGATTGGAAGCAGCCTAAGCGGCAGTGATCATGCACGGGTGGAGTTCACAGTCCTAAGGGGTATGGGGCAGGCAAATAGTAAAGTCAGGACCCTGAATTTTAGGAAAGCAAACTTCCAGCTCAAGCTGTTGGTCAGTAGGACTCCTTGGGAGACTGCCCTCAGGGACAAGGGAGCAGAGCAGAGCACAGCTGGCAGACCTTTAAGGACGCTCTCCATAGAGCATAAGAGTTCTTGATCCCCAGGTGTAAGAAATCAGGAAGGCAAGGCCAGAGGCTGCCATGGCTGAGTGGAGACCTGCTGAGCAAACTAAAGGGCAAGAAGGAAATGCACAGGCAGTGGAAGCAGGGACAGGTATCCTGGGAAGAGTACAGGGACGCTGCCTGGTTGTGTAGGGATGGGGTCAGGAGGGCCAAGGCATGGCTGGAGCTGAACTTGGCAAAGGATGCAAAGAATAATAATAAGAGCTTCTACAGGTATGTCGACCAGAAAAGGAAGGTCAAGGAAAGTGTACCCGCCTTGATGAGCAAGACTGGCAGACTGTAAACAATGAATGAGGAGAAGGCTGAGGTACTCAGCAACTTCTTTGCCTCAGTCTTCACTGGCAACCTCTCTTCCCGCACCTCTTGAGGGGATGGACCACAAGGTGGGGACTGGAGGAGCAAGGTGCCTCCCACTGTAAGAGAAGATCAGGTTTGAAACCACCTGAGGAACCTGAACATGCACAAGTCTCTGGGACCTGATGAGATGCATCCCAGAGTCCTGAGGGAATTGGCTGATGTAGTTGCCAAGCCACTCTCCATCGCATTTGAAAAGTCATGGCAGTCAGGGGAAGTCCTGGAAGGACCCATTGCACCCATTTTTCAAAAGGGTATCAAGGAGGACTCTAAGAACTACCAAACTGTCAGGCTCACCTCTGTGCCTGGGAAGATCATGGAGCAGATCCTCCTAGAAGCTATGCTAAGGCACATGGAGGACAGGGAGGTGATTCAAGAGAGCAAACATGGCTTCAGGAAGGGCAAGTCCTGCCTGACCAGCCTAGTGGCCTTCTAGGATGGAGTGACTACATCAGTAGACAAGGGAAGAGCTGTGGATGTTGTCTATCTGGACTTCCGTAAGGCCTTTGACACAGTCCCCCACAACATTCTTGTCTGTAAATTGGAGAGATATGGATTTGATGGGTGGACTGTTGGGTGTATGAGGAATTTGTTGGATGGTCACATCCAGAGGGTAGTGGTCAATGAGTCAATATCCAGATGGAGATCAGTGATAAGTGGCTTCCCTCTGGGGTTCATGCTGGGACTAGTACTCTTTCATATCTTTACCAATGACATAAACAGTGGGATCAAGTGCACCTTCAGCAAATTTATAAATGACACTAAGCTGAGTGGTGCAGGTGACACACCTGAGGGATGGGATGCCATCCAGAGGGACCTGGACAAGCTCAAGAAGTGGGTCTGTGTGAACCTCATGAGGTTCAACAAGGCAAGTGCAGGGTCCTGCACCTGGGTCGGGACAACCTTTGGTATCAATACAGGCTGAAGGGATTGAGAGCAGCCCTGACAAGAAGGACTTGTGGGTACTGGTGAATGAGCCAGCAATGTGTGCTTGCAGACCAGAAGGCCAACCATATCCTGGGCTGTACCCAAAGAAGTATGGCCAGCAAGTGGAGGGAGGTGATTCTGGCCCTCCACTCTGTGCTGGTGAGACCTGCCTGGAGTACTGCCTCCAGCTCTGGAGCCCTCAGCACAGGAAAGACATGGACCCATTGGAGCAGGCCCAGAGCAGAGCCACAAAAATGATCAGGTGATCAGGGGGATGGAGCACCTCTGCTATGAGGAAAGGCTGAGAAAGTTGGGATTGTTCAGCCTGGAGAAGAGAAAGCTCCAGGGAGACCTTATTGCAGCCTGTCAGTACTTAAAGGGGGTTTATAAGAAAGATGAGGACAATCTCTTTAGCAGGGCCTGTAACGATCGGACAGGAGGTAACAGTATTAAACTAAAAAAGGGTAACTTTAGACGATATATAAGGAAGAAATTTTTCATGATGAGGGTTGTGAAACACTACATAGGTTGCCCAGAGAGGTAGTAGATGACCCATCCCTGGAAGCATTCAAGGTCAGGTTGGATGGGGCTCTGAGCAACCAGATCTAACTGAAGATGACCCTTCTCACTGCAGGGGGATTGGATTAGATGATCTTTAAAGGTTCCTTTCAACCCAAACTATTTTATGATTCTATGGAATTGCACCATTCAGTGGTGTTGTGGTTTAACTGCAGCCAGTAACTAAGCCTTGACTGCTTAACAACTGAAAATATCAGTACATTATCAACATTTTATTATCCCAAGTCAAAAACACAGCCTCATACTAGCTTCTATGAAGATAATTAACTCTATTCCAGCTGAAATCAGGACAAGTGGCCTGTAAAGCCTACAGTAATTCCGAGTTTCCTGGAAGTAACCATTTGGTCATTCCAATGGTAATAGCTGGTTACTTTAGATTCTTAATGGCAAACATTTAACATCATCTTGGCACCACTTTTGCATAGCATCATAGAGCAATAGTGCCCATAACAACGACCTTTCTTGGTGCTAATTTTCATTATATGTACAGCCTGAGGATGAAAGACTTCATTTGTCGTCCACTGCACCAGACAGAGAAAGCCTGTCTCACTATTTTTTGCTAGCTAGGTAGTTTTTCTCACAGGTTGTTTCTAGGGCAGTCTAAGAGTCTTGTTCTCAGCCCCTCTAACAGGTTCTGTGATTGAAGTATGAAAAAACTTTTTGTACCCCTTGCCCCTTCCTCCGGGTTCAAATATCATATGAAAAAGGACATGCTTTGTTTGCCCATACCTTTTAATTTTGCATTTTTTCTGCTATGCTTACTTCTAGAATTTCATTGCATAGATGAATGGTAGTAGCAGTCTCAGTCCATGGGAAAGTTATTACATTCACAGTTTTCTTTTCTCACTTGTAATTGGTTCCAGAGAGAAAGCACACACATTAATATGTATTGTCTCATTTGCTGTACAGATGTCTAATCATGAAGCCATTCCCTATGTGAAAGTCCCATTGAAGTCAGTCGGAGTCATGCCTGCAAGTGGACAGCAAGGCCAGGAACAGATTTACCTTCATATCATTTCTACGCATTGACAGAATATGTTTACTTTCTAATACATTACAAAGAGTGATGGGTAAACCACAAAGCATCTCAATGCTTGGACAAACACCAAAAAGTGTGGATGCTCTTTTGAACCATATTCCAACTGTCTCAAGCCACTTGATTCTCCACAGCTGGGCTGAAAGTCTTACAAGATTAGATATTTCGGCACTTCTGCTTCGTGTTCTAGCCAAGAGATAGTTTAAATTTGAAAGTAGGAGTAGAGAAGAAAACAAGTACATAGCAAGCATTATATATAAACTAGATTTTCAAATATTTACTTGTTAATCTGAGATTCTGGTAAAATTGTGTTCTTAATGTGGGTATCCCAGAGACCTTGGCACCAGACAATATAACACTTTGTTTGCTCACTTACAGCAGCCATAGAATACTCATTTCTAACCTAGGTGGTGGGTTTAGATCCCAGCCAAACACGTTAGTCTGATACAGACATCAGCCCATCTGTGTCAGTGATGCTGGAACTAGAAGACAGATAATGCCATAAACATGACAAAAATGAGACCCAGTCTTGATTTCATCTGAGTTTTCCTGAAACTAGAAGAGCAGAATGCTGAAATGTCAATCACCTTTCATCTTAAGGTTTAAATTCTTCTAGCTATTGGAAAATATGCGGCTCCTGAGGGAAGAGCTGTTGAGGTTTAGATGGAACCCACTGTATCAGTCACATTGCATATCTCATTTTTACATTCCCATGTTAATCAATCTGAAGTTTAAATAAGCCAAACAGTCATATCTAAATTCTGATTTTTTAATATCCATTTTTCTTGATGAACTATGCATCAGATGCCCTTTGAAAGTAAACACTGCACTAGATTAACACATTCTGAATTATGTTGTACTGTGTTTTTTAATCAGATGTTATGAGAAACTTAATCTCAGGCTTATCCTAGTAGGTACTGATGATTTTGTTCAAAACACTTATGCAAGCAATCTGGCTGGCTGCTTTAAAGCTTCATTACATATATAGAAAACATTCATAGTTAAAACAGCTTCATTTTGCTCCATTGCCATCAATTACAGTGTTTCAATAACATAAGACACTGAAACCCCACAAAACTTACCCACTAATTAGTTCTCTTAATACCTAAGTTCTTCTTATATTAAATATTTCAGTGAAACTGCTACTAGCATTAACATTAAAAAATATGTTTGTGTATTTAATTTATATATGTTTCATTTAAAAATAATTTTCTCCAAAAAAATATCCTGGCTGTCAGGGAGCAGCAGGAGTGGGGCTGCTCTGGGATGGAGGTGAGTGGGGAGCCACAATGATCCCTGCACTCCAGGCTAGGTAGTGATGCTCCCACAGGCTGCAGTCCCACAGTACCTAATCAGGGGCAGTGGTAGCAATAGGTCCAAATGACCGTTCCAGATAAGGCAAGGCAATGAGTCAGGTCCACAATCCAGCCATGAAAATCAGTCAAAAATGGCAGGAGTCTAGGCTAGAGGCAGGAGTAGAGATAAGGCTACACATAAGCTCTGTCCAAGGCGCAGCCAGGAGGGCAGAACAGTAGGTAGCAGGACTAGGCACATGTGTGCTTACCACATCACTCAGGCAAAGTGGGAGTGCCCAGACCCTAGCTTAAATGCAGCTCCCAGACCCACAGGCAGGTCCCAGGTGAGGCTGGTCAGTGTAAGTATGGCCTTTCGGTGCCCGCTGGGACCTAATAGTTTTCATTCCAATATCCTGAAATAAAAAGCGGATCCTATGTCTTTTGAATCCCTGTGAAAAGTATCTCAATGGTATTATTTTTTCAAGTGTGGATTTCTTCAAGGTTGCGAAGGGGCAACATCTGGGGCACTAAACCAGGCAGAAAGGGAAGCTAAGCACTTCTGAAAAGGCTTTCTGTGTGGCTGACCCTGCTTAACCCCAACTAGTGAAAACTTCATAAGACACTTTTCCTGCCCTGCTTCCTCCTGCTGTCCCTCTGGTCATTAGACTCTACAGAAAGCCACTGAATTATGTCAGAGCAGCTTTAAGGAAGTTATAATAGTCACTGAACCTGAAAATGGCTCCTGTAGCCCAGGGGGTGGGGAGAATTTTCATACCTAGGGAAGATAAAGCTGCTTCAGACATATTCAGCGGAAACCAGAAAAGATGTGGGATAGAAATGGAGAATAATGAAGGGAAACAAAATATCTTTGATGTTAACAATATATTCAGATAATAAACAGATACAAGGTATTAGTACGACAAATCAAAGTAATACTGAGTCCAAAGCTTGCCTAAACAAATAATTTTATCAATGAATGAGACTCATTTCCTTGGATTAATTAATAAATTATCTTGGGATGAATGAATTTTGTGAGATTTTAATAAAGTATGAACTTCAGTTAAAACTTTTCCCACATAGATCTCTGCCCACATTGTATCTGAACTCCCCAGCATCAGCTCATGTTACAGCTTTTCCCCACCGCAGGGTCCTTAATAAGATTTCTTTCCTATATCTAATTATCCAGTTTCCCAAAACTTGCAAGAGTTTCTTTATGTTTGATGTTCCTACCACTCTGCCACATGAAACTGGCAAAGGGGTTCACACTTTACTGGGTGCACACATTAACAATAGCAAGACTGCATAAACATTGTTTCCATGGGAAAACAGAGTTAAAATAATCTGTTAATAATAGCTGGAAAGTTCAGTTAACTACTATAGTTATATAGTTAGAAAGTTCAGTTAACTATTACATATATCAAAATAACAATGGTTTTTGTTCTTTTTTTGAACCACATCTTCTGAGTCCTCCACACACAGGACTGTTACTCAAAGTGAAGACAGGAAATATTTTCCAGAATTTTGATAGATGGCAGCTCAGATAAATGGGCATTTGCTTAACAGTTCTTAAAACATTCCTATACTTCCAGTTTATAATGGATGAAATAATTTTATGGAATTTATACATCCATGTATATTAAACACATCTTTATGTTTATAATCAGAAACCTGGATAGATAGAACTGATCCTTAAGTTTAGAAACAGGAATACACCCTTAGAATGTTGCAAAATATTTATTCTGTGCTGTATATATTACACACACTTTGGACATAAACTAAATCTATTACTCCCTTCCATTTTTGTGCCTGAGTCACGTCCCTTAAGTTCTTCTACCAACTCAGTTATGTAGCATTTCAGCTCCAGGAAGAACAAAATCAACTAAGTAGTATCTCATGATGCAAAGATGACCCAAAGTATTGAAGTATATGGTGCAGTCAACATAAATCATTGTCTCATTTAAAAACAGAGAGAATCATGCAGACTGAAAGGATCCTAAAATAAAAAAATATTATATGACAAAGCAAAAATTGTGGAAATTACAATATTGATTTCAGCCAACACTGTAATCTTTTGTTATCACATTAAATCTTTCCATCCAATTGGAAATTTGTCCAACTTGTAACTAAAGCTTTTTAGGGTAAAGACAAGGCTTTTGCTGATTGACTCAAACACCCATTCAGTGTTAGTTAGATTCTAATTCCTGAAAATATTTTGTGAAGAGCTGATATACAGGATCTGCATCTACCTAACGCCAACTACATAAGAAATGCATAAACGAGCTAAACCACCTCTTTTTTTGGGGGGGGGTGGGGGGATGGAGACAAAGAAAAAAACCCACAAACTGTTGAACAGTATTATGAGTTCCCTATGATATACTAGGAACAGAGAGTCCTGAAAATCAAAGTAGGTACAAAGCCTGGAATGTGTTAGAAGCTACAAAATTGAAATGTAAGAACAACCTAACCTGTAGCTGTAGCCCACCTTCCTATGCCATTGTCCATGGTTCTTTTTTCTAAGATATTCTAAGATATCTTTTCCATATACATGTAAAGAATATGGAAGAACATCTCTACCTCCTATCAGAAATTCTGTCCCATAATTTCTGACAATTACTAACTTTCAAGAGACTTACCTTCCTACCTGACTGTAAAAATGAGTGGTTACTATAAACCTTGGGCTTTAAATTGCACTTTCAACCATACAAGCAAGCACCAGAGAGCTGAGCACATTGTCAGTCCCTGCAATGTCTTCCCTGCCAGCTCCCTACAGTAGTGTAGCTGTGAAACCCTACATCAGACTGCTGTATGAGAAAGACTGTGAGAATGACCTGTGGCTCAATTAGGGTTTTACCCTCTTCATTTGAGAATTGTGTTTTAAGTTCAGGTGCTTGCACTTGGTCCATACCTACAGCGTGAGGTATGCTTTAGGTCTGCCTATGCTTGGCTTGGCTGATCCTGATCACTGACTTGACATCCTGGCTCAACTTTATATCTGCCTCATGCCCAAGGACTTGTCTGGCACTCACTGGACTGTTGGCTGAAGCTGGTTATTGTCACTGGGCCTCCTCTGCTCTTCTTGTTTAGGTGTTGTTTGATGGCAGTTTTGTCAAAGAGTTATCATCTGCCTTGCCTGTCTTGCTGTCACCCTTGGCTCCCACTTCTCCTTCTCTTGGGGAGCAGGTTGCTCTTGCTGTCCCCTGGGAGCAAGCAATACAAAGCAGCATGCACATGTGGGGTGTCTATGGTCAGTAACCCCATGTACCCCTTGCCCTTTTCCACTTATGAGCAAGAATTACAGACTTAATTACTTTCTCATTGACTTTTTTCCCCAAACATAGCCAAAGATGCTATTGCATAGTGCATTTCACGTGCACAAGCTGGTTAGGTCATAACGGTACAATTTCTTTTTTAATTAAGAAAATAAATGCCAAGATGTGAATACAAAAAAAAAGTTATGAAAGGAGAATAAGTTGTATGAGTCAACAGTAGCTACCGAGATGTTCCTACTCATAGTGGAAACGACTATACAATGAATGGCACTTGCTTTGTGTGAAGCTCTGTTTAAATACATCTCCCATATGCTGCCTGCAAAAATGCCTGGAAATGTGGCTTGATTTAGTTGGAGGAAAGGTGAGACAGAAGTGAACAAGTAAATGAACTAACTTAAATTTTGGTTTAAGAGGAACTTAATGCTTTCACTACAAATATTTTTCTGTGCAGAATTTTTTTCTTTTACAAAAATCTAAAACTCTTCCATATCATTACTTTACTGTGTCTACTATCTTTTCCAGCTCTCACTGCATATTTTTCCCTAGCTTTATATCTGTCGTTCCTCCTTCTATCTCAGTCCTCCCTTAGAAGAGCACAAACCAAATTACTCAATCCTGAGCTGACATTTCAAGCCCAGGATTTTCAAGGGGGATAAAAATTAAAAATGAATTTGCTTATCTTTATCTAGAAAAAGCCTTTTTCAGTATTCCATTAGTTATTTCCCTTCAGTCCCAAATTTATTCCATTCTCAAGCACTGTAGTGCTTCCTAATGGCAGTATAATATACCAGACAGCCGTTAATCCTGTGAAGTAGATCAGCACTGGTACTTGGCTGCCAGTTAGTCTCTTGCACATCATGATATTAAATGCTTTGTTGTATATAGCCAGGTAAATTATGTTTTGTCTCATATTCTGATTATTTGTTACTATATCCGATTTCTCTGGCTTTATTGAATATAATTCACTTGAATGGCAAGAAGAATGTATGAAATTAAGATAAAGTTCTATGTAAAGGCCGTGGATGTTTACTGTGAGACAAAAGAAAAGTTTTATCTGGAAATAAATGTACATATGTCCTATGTTTTAGTCTTTTTGTAGCCTCTTTTAATGCAAAATGTATGTTTTTTAGGAGCTCATATGTGTCTACTATTTATTTGGCACCCAAAATGAACCCAACTGTAGTGTCTTACGTATCTTCTCATCATCTGAATTGTTGTAATCACAAGATTAACAACTTCTCCTGAAGCTGCAATTAAAAGCAGCTATTTTAAACATCTTGTTTTTAGGAAAAAATCCCTACTTGGTAGAACACAGATGTGTTTGCAAATTATTGCCAAGAGATCTTTTGAAAGGTTTCCTGTCCTATGTTAATGGACCTTGAATGATGATTTTCTGATCCTCCAGTAATGATAAGTACTTTGCATTTGTCACCTGCCTGAATGTCTTTGTCATAGATATTCAATAGTTATTATTTTCAGCTCAGAAGAACTATAGAGAAATATACATATACTCTCTCAGTCTCAGTTTAAGAATTAGCTTAATATCTACAACAAAAGGTAGCAAAAATCCTACTAGAAATAAAGTCAAATTTACAAATATGTTAATATTCTTATTAGGGTTTACATTCAAGTGCTGTTACACTTCATCTTTAATTGTTCATTTTTCTTCTGGCAGTTTATCCTTAACATGTAAGAAGCAATCATTTTCTTAGCAGCCACCTGTTATTCTAAACAAAGCAAGGTCTTGTAATATCTTCTGTGATGCTTGTGTTGATGTTTTGGTTACATTTTAGGGAACAGAACAGATGTCTGGAATAGGGTATTCCCAATGATGATATGCCAGTGCTTTTGTTGTTGCTACTAGACATGCCTGCTTTTTTATCTTTTAACCTTTGTAAGGTTATGACAAGTCCCATTAATAATCGTTGCATTCACTACACACTATTTCTCCCTGGCCACAGACTTACGTCACTTATTTAATCTCTGAATTCCTCTACTGTCTTCTCTTAAACCTCAGATCCACACCCTTTTACCTGATTAATGGTACATAGGAAAGTACAGAAAACTTGACTTCTAAAGTCACCAGTGATCAATTTCAAGATCAATGGAATTTTCTCTGTAGGTGTAAAAACAGCTCAGAATTTAGTTTCAGATAAGAAACTTTAAACATCTATAGAAATCTTCAGTTTATCCTTTTGGCTTGATTTGAACTAGAAATATCACAAGTTCCATGACTTAACATAATTGTAAAAGAATATATTATCAGGGTATAGTGTATTTTTTTTTTACATTATGAAATAATTTTTTTGTCTTAGTGTAACTTTATATTTTTGTACCTAGTCAATAGAAAAAGCAGTGGCATTCATAATTAAAAAAAAAAAAAAAGAAAAAAAAACCCAGACTTTTTCTATCAGATTTGGTTTATATTTTAGGCTAAGATATAGAGGAATTTTAATTAGGTCCAAGCAAAACCTAACACCTAGGATCAGTTTCACTAGCATACAAAGAATCCTAATGTTTTGTAACATTACTAAAGATCTAAGAAGCAATTTAACATTCAAGACATGTAACTTTTGACCTAATACCTTTACATTTTGCTCCTGCAATCACCTAAGTGTCTCAGATTTTCATCTCAAATAAATAAGTGAAGTTTTTCAGCTATGCTTCGGAGCTTATTATAGGGTTTTAATGCAGTGTTCTGTCTTACCATTTCTTTTACTCAATTTTTCTTTGATACCTCTCCTGCTAGGTCAAGGGAGTTTGATTAAATTCATCTCATTACAACTTATGATCTTTTGCTTAAATACTGATATGAAGCTGAAAAGAAATGTTTTTATTGTTTCCTATATCCATGTCTCTAAAAATGCTGGCATTTTATCTTTCATCTAGAATATCAAATGCTATGGAACAAATTACTTTGATCACTTTTTTTTCCATTTTTACTTCACTTGATTGAATGGAAAATAAGTTTCCTTGACTAAAAATATATTTAAAAACCCCATCCTATATTTTGCCTTAATTTCCTTTCTATGACATATATTTAACAATGTAGGCAAAATTGTAGGTTAAGATAATATTTTTATTAGATCAATATTAAGGAAGTTAGCTTTGCTCCTTAAAACTTTCAGATGTTAGTCAATGCCTGAGTGATCAGACTTGGATACCATAGTTTTAGTTTTCAGTTCTGAGTTTGTGGATTTGTGGGGGTTTTGTTTCTTTGTTTGTTTTTTCATTGCTGCTGGGGTTTATTAGTTTTTTCATGGAACATAGCTTGATATCTACATATGCCAAGGACATTTTCATAATCATTAAGTCTAACATATAGGATGGTCCCTTGTCATACTTAATAAATAACAATTTAATAATTCTTGGTCTCAGTTCACTGTAAAAGTATTGTGAATCATAGTTTCTGAAGTTTTGATATCCTATTTCTATGACCTTGAATCCATATCTATGAGTCTGATTTTTATGTGCATGAATGAAGTCTCAATCTACAGAGAGAAACTGCTGTATTTAGGAAAAAATCTCAGTAAAGGACTGAACGATAATTAAAGTTTAAGGGACTGTGTTGGTTATATCTCTTATTGTCATTTCTATTTTATAGTCCTTTCTACAACACAGGAGTTTTAATTCTTTAGGTATGTCATAAGTTTTATTTAAAGACAGTAGAACAATACATGTTCTTCAACTGATAATGATCACCCAAACACACAGACTATATACACCAGGGGGAGTGTAAAACTGATTATGAGAGAGTAGATTCCATGTTTAATCTGTAAAATTCTAAACCAAAGTCTTACCTCCTCAGTTTTCAGTTTGTCCTTATTTGATTTTTCATTGATGTCTTCCATTAATTGATTCTATTAATTTCTTAAGAGTCATTTTAAGCTTGAGTTATCAGGTACTAAAAGATGGAACAAAAAAAAGCTAATCAAATATAATCAAATTGCATATTAATGACTAGTAAAGAATTTTCTTTCAGTGTTCAGAGTTACAAGCTTCATATATAAAACATTTCCAGCAGGTCCAGAATCTGAGTGTTGTGGGGTTTCTGCAGAAACATCATATGGTAAATAATATGACTTACAACCTGGATCATCCAGTTCCATGCAGATACGAGCATATTTGGATCCATTTGGGAAAGCAGTTAAATCACAAGTAGCAAAGATATCACTTGGAAGTTGTGGTTGAACACATATGGTTAGATTTTTGATGGACACACAACAGCACTTTTGTGGTAATTTAGAAGAAATAGTTTTTCCAAAAATCAGGAAATTACTTCACCTCTTAAGGGGGAAAATAGCAAGATTTCCTAAATGTTACCTAGAAGTAGAAAACAATAGTTGAAACCTAACAATTAATTAACTTTTTGATTGAGATAGTAATGGCAAATTGCTGGGGTTTTTTATTTATTTATTCTCCTTAGAACTTTGAAACTGAGGTTGATTAAACCTGCCCACTGCTGTCTGATGGTCTGTGTGGTAACGGAATGCTCTCTCCTTTATTTGAACTGCCTTTATCCTGCATAGGGGAAGTTTTAAAGGGTTCAAACAATTTATTGAACCTTGATGTGCCAAAACATTAGATAAGAAGCATTTCAGTTAAACAGTACATCCATGTTGATTTTTTGGTTGTTGATCATCTTGCTTGCTTTAGTTAATTACTGTCACAAATCTCATCTTGGCTGACCACTTGCCATGAGTGAAAAAAAATTCACTTTTTGTCATGAGTTATTCTTTCTCAAATCCCTGTCATACTTGTGCTTTTTCTGCTTCTGGTTTTCTGCTTTTCTTTGCAGCATTAGGTGCAAAGATGTTATATAGATATACTTGTTAAACTGGCTCTTGTTAGTTCTTTCTGGTGCTAATTAGTCTTTCTTAAACAAAACCTTTTTATTGTGCTAGTTCCTTGTAGAGAACTAACACTGTGCTCCTTGAAAGAAGTTACTTGAAATTTCTATCTATCTCTTCTATTTTCTCACATGAAATAAACAGAAGGAAAACATAAAAATATTTCACTGTTTTCTCTGACTGTCTCTGACTAGACTCCTAGGTCTAGTCTTCCACTTCTGAAATACATTGCAAACAAGGTGAAGTAGAAGTGAAGTGGAGCTACACACAGAAAAATTAGCACAGCTGTGAGTGCTTGGTCAACCTTTCAGACAGGTCATATCCTCCAGGGCTGGCTGAAGAGGAAATGTGACATGAGGCAGCTTTTTTCCCATGTGTTCCACTTAGGAATGTGAAAGTATCCTGTGGAATTTCTTACAACTCTCAAACTTAGTAATTCACCCTACGACATAGCAAAGTAATTGCCTTGCAGGTGATAATGTGTGTTTTATTTTCATGTGCAAGACCATTTCTGAATTAAATTCCTTTGAGACTATGGTCATCTTAAAGATTACTTTCATAACAACGAATTCATTCAGATGACCAAACTAAGTTTTTTTTATTTTCTCTACTATCTGTTAGGAGGACTTATTTTGTTGAATCTCTACCTGCGTTTAGCTCTGTTCAAATAGTTACACCCTGCATAAATGAGGAAAAGAAGATAGCTTGCTATAAGATCTTGAACAAGACTAGATAGATTGGAATAATTTAATCTAGTTTTATTTTCCTTTTTACTGTAGATACTTAAGCAACTCAGACTAGGCTCTGTTTACATTCAGTGAAATGAAATAGGCACTAGGATGCAATCTGACTGACCATATATAGCTGTCTCATTTAGGATGAGCTGAATCAGACCTTGCCCTCCACAGACTGCAGTGGCTAGAAATCTGCAGGTTGTGAAAAGGACCTAGGAGAGAGACTAACCCAAGCTACAAACTGCATATCCAGTTGAGTGACTTGCACTTTACACTATAACTTGAAAACAATTCAAATCCTCACTCCAGCCTCACTCCATGCACTTTTATCTCGGATTCCTGGATCTATGTTTTCACTAAAATGATGTAGTATAGCTCAAATAATCAGAAATGTTTTCAAACTTGACTATTGTAGTTCATATTCTCCTAAGGTAGAAGTAGAGACATCTGCAGCAAGACGTTGTAGGAACTGTCATAAATGTTTTAAAGAACAGTACCAGAAGTTCACAGTTCCCTGCTGAAGTTCTCCCCACACTCAGTACACTGCGTGAGATCCAGAGTCAGCAGTAGTAGATGTAATCAAAAAACAAGGAATACTCAACAGCTATGGCTGAATGGAAAGCAGTTTTGCAGAGAAGGCCCTAGAGATACTGGTGGACATCAAGCTAACCATGAGCCAGTAATATGCCCTTTTGATAAAGAGGAGTAAAGTTATCCCAGGCTGCACTAGGAGGAGTATTGCCAGCAGGTTGAGGAAGGTGATCTTTCCCCTCTACTCAGCACTGGTGAGGCCACATCTGGAGCCATGGATCCAGTGCTGGGCTCCCCAGTACAATAGAGACATGGACTTACTGGACTGAGTCCCATGGAAGGCTGTGAAGATTTCAAAGGGACTGGAGCATCTCTCTTATGAGGAATGGCTGGGAGAACTGGGACTGTCAGCCTAGAGAAGAGAGGACTCAAGCGGATCTTATTCATGTGCATAAACACCAGGGTGGGGGGAATAAGAAGATGGATTCAGGTACTTCTCAGCAGTATCCAGTGATGGGACCACCACAGACAATCACTTGCCAATTGCTGTTGCAGCAAAACAGACTTGACTCGGGAAATTACTTGATTTAAAAGTTACTGATTTGGGTACTAGGGAACAAAGAAAAACATTAAAACACTTTGCGAAAACACCTTTCCTTCCATCTTTTCCAGGCTCAACTTCACTCCAGACACCTCTCCTTCTCTTTCCTGGTCTTCTCCCCCTTTATATTGTCACAGATCACTCTCAACCTCCTTGGTGAGGCCACCTGCAGTGCAGGAGGTTAGGGTCATGACAAAGTGTTCTCTATCTGCCACTATTAGTTTCTCACTGTTTTTTTTCCACCTTCTCCTTCCTTCTTACCCATTTCCTCTGCTTTGGTGTGGATCTATCATGACTTAAAGGGTTACCTGGCGTGTGGGCATGTAGAGATTGTGACCATGGGCTCCTACTATTCTTTAACACACAAGGACACAGAGGTTTTATCCTCTAAATTTCTCTACTTTATTACGGATTAACATAAATACCACAAAAATCAACCCTAGCAAGTATACTTATGATTAATGAGTATATTAATTATATTTTAATATATATAACCAACCTATTACAAATTACTATCAACAATAATATAGTATCAATCAATAGTACGACAACAGTAAATAATAGCAGCAACCAGTTGTTTATCAACAACCAATAACAGCAAAAACCAAGTAGGTATATACTATTACAGGTTACTACAAACGTTATTAGAGAAGCAACTTATCAACAATGTAACACCAGATATGCTTATGATAGATTATTTATGCAGATATATAACACCGGTGTTAAGTGAATAAAGCAGTTTTCAGAAGGGGCCAAAACCTCCCAAAGGGGAGGACAAACTGATCCCAGAGGAGGACCCACCAATCCCAGAGGCACGAGGACAAACAAAATTTTGGGAGAACCCGAAAACTGAGCCAAAAGGAGGACCAATGAGATAACAAGCAGAGTTTCACCTCAAAGGTGATCCATGTCACAGTCTGGAGTCAGCCCGGTGTTCTCGGTGAGAGTCCAAGGTCTCATAGAGAGGTCGAGGAGAATTTAACCTAGAGGAAAGAAAGAGTATGAGTAGCACAGGAAGTTATCAGAGAGAGAGAGAAGCTCCATTCTGGTTAAAAATTAACTCCTTTTTATAGTATAGAGACATAAGAGGACATAAGACATACTACTTCAGGCAGCCTGCTTTGATGCTGTTAATTCCTATTTTTCACCTCTAACAGTCATTAGATAATGCTTTTTTTCATTCTTTCAGACCCATTTTATTTTCCAAGACTGTTTTCCACCTTCTCAGATGATAAGTTGCCATTACAGTCGCTTGTTTTTGCACGTATCAACGGTATCTCAGGGTATGTCTGGTTTCTAGGTACCCTGGGTGTATTTCAAAGATGCCAGCTGCACTTTCCAGGGGTGTTTCTGGTTCCAAGGCCTAGTTCTCAGGCTCACAGCTCTGAGGGTGGCAGCCAGTTTCTCTCTCTGTACTTTCAGCAGTCCCTGTCTTCTGTTCAGTGATTTTCTCTTTCTCACTAGGCCACCTTTACAGCTGCTCACATCAGGGTCCTCCACGGGCAGCAGATCCTTTGGGGTGTGTCCAGTCCCGCCATGGAGCACCTCTTTTGCTTCTTCCTGTCCCTTTTTCTCAGCCTTTACCATCCTTTTTTTAGTATCTTTCCCCCAGAGGTGCCACCATCATGGTTGAGGGGCTCGGCTGTGCCCTGCAGGGGTCGGTTGGAGCCAGCTGGAACCGGCTGTTTCCAGCACGGGACAGCCCTGGCCTCTCTTCACAGAGGCCCCTGTAGCCCCCCGGTTGCCAACACCTGGGCACCTACACACTATATATATATATCTTTCTCTATATACTCAGTGTCTTGGTCTATCAGTTTTTGATTACTGAAACTGCTAGAGAAACTCTTCCTGCAGAACATAAGGATCTAATTTGATGCATTTACAACAGGAAAACCCTGTCCAAAGATAACCACCATTGTGTTATTCTGAGAGAAAGCACACCCACATGCTGCAACGTGTTCTCTTGAGATTAGTTCTGAAAAGAAAAAATATTTCACACAAAAAAAAAAAATCTAGAATATTACCAATGTTATCTAAAAAATAGAAAATGCATATACCAACCAGGACAGCTTTTGCCTACTTGCTGGTTAGTTCTGCTCAAGCTATCCTGCTCAGAAGCTATCCCTTATGATATAACGAATGCAATGGAGAAATTACAATTCTTGGAACCTTTTTTAATTTTTACTATTTATCTTACTTTTTGTCTTAGCTTTTCAGCCTACCACCAGCAAAAGTTACTTTCATTATATTTTTAAAAAGCAGTTTTGTTTTACAATGAAATCTAGGAATAAAATCTAGACAAAAAAATTATTTGCCATTTATAACTATGTCTGCAAGGTGTTATTAGCTTGTTAAATTATTAATGATACTGAAGATACAACATGCCCTATTAATATATTACCACTTTAAACTAAACTAACAGTGTTCATTAGAACAAGACTTGACATTATATTGCTGATTTCATAGTATATCAAATCACAGTTTTAATATTAAAAATTTACTGATTATTACATACTTCCAAAGCTAAGATCCTCTGACTTTGTAGCCCCATTTTAGAGGAGAGATTTCATAGCTATTTTTTTCAGGAAAGTAGTGTATAGGTATTTTTTGAAAGTGACATCATTGAACATGAGGTTTTATATAGTGCAAACTACTTAATGTCACATATAGTTCAACCAAATTAAGTATAAACAGAGACGTTCTTTTCAATTGATGCAATCCTTTGTTGCATAAAGCCTAGCAAGATTAAACAGTTCGATGTTCCTATCCTCCATTTCCACCTTCCCATTCCTATTTTCTGTAAAAACCTAAATGTAGCTGTATCTGTGAATAGTGTTCTGTTTAAATGTAAACTGTCCTTTCTAACTTTAATCTATCTGCTGGCAAACGAACATCTGCTGACAATGATTTACTATGTGAAATGCATGAGAAGTCAGTTAATGAGCTGAACCATTTGTTATTTGCTCAAGCATGCATGCTTTCAAGGTGTTTCTTTAAAGTAATTTTCAGTATTTTTGTTGAAAACATATATTAATTTGTATTAATTAAAAACTATGGAATATTAAAAATCTTAATGGATAGATATATCTTCCTGCAGATCTGTGCACAGAACAGTTTTTCCTGATTTCATAAGAGGAACAAATTGGCTGTCAATTGACTCTAATTGACAATGTAGACATTTCACAGGCATTTAGAAATAATCATTTGTTCCCAGGCATGGTCTGGTATAACTATGCTGTGTGGGTCAACTGACAGTCTGTTGCTGTAGTTAAAGAATAGGATAAGCTGAACGAAAAGGAAGTGTTACAGGTCAATGTAAGGTGAAAGTCCTGTGTTTGGTCAGCTATTAACTGTCTCAGACTGACTTAAAATATGATCTTTTGCATATGGCTATGAGCAAGCTCTGTCTAAGCAACTAATTCCGTGCATGCTCTGAATACCCTGATGTCTAGACCATTCCTGAAAGTGATTTAAATTTATCTGTTCTATTTTGCTGTAAAATGTTTAGTTTCTTGAGACAGTTATATTATCTCCATCATGGTAACCATCACGGCCAGCTGAACACATTAAGGCCACTCCTCCCCATGTTGCACTTACCTCTCTGTCAATTCTTTCTGTATCTATCTCAGATACAGCAGGGGAAAGACAAGAGAAAGACCTCATCTCTCAGGTCTCTCTTGCATTTAGATGCCATGTATATATATATGGCCCAGTGTAGTGTGATACTTTTCGTTAACTAGGACATATTTTCACTAAAGTGAGGACATTAGGAAGCATCAAGAACAAGGCAAGGTTTATTGAATGGATAATTGGATGTATAATTATTGCAAAGATAAAGTTCAGTTGGCCAAGGGATCATATGAAAAGCATCAACAATTTTTAAACAACCAGAAGTGCAGATGCCAAATGCATTCACATCAACAGAGTATCTAAATCTTTTGAAATTCTTTCATTCTTGCATAGCAGTAGTGACAGTCTATCAAGAAAAGGGACATTAGTAATATTATTCCTAACTAAAATCTACCAATCTGGCCATACACAGAAAGAAAAGAATGAGAAAACATCTGTGGTGTATTTCACTACTGTTTATACACTACAGTGAAGTACATGAACAAATAAACATTTTGAGTAAAGATCAAAACAGACTGTCTGGGAGAACATTTTGGAAACAAGAATATCACTTTTGAAACTGGAAAGATTTCTATTTTGACATCACTGCCAATTTCAACCATCCAAAATCATGAGTCAAACCCCAGATAATCATAGAATTGGCTTAAAAATAGAACAGTTAAATAAAAATAGTTCGTGTTTCTTTCTTACTAGCCCTTTGCTTTCTGAGATCTTACAGATTACTTGTTTCATTTTGTCAAGGTTTTATAAACAAGCATTAAAACTTGAAGCTTCTCTTCTAAAATGAAGACATCCAGCAATCTCTTAATTCCAGTTGCAGTGGCTTTAGGAAAATACTAAATATCATGAGACTTTTGTTATATTTATCTAGGCTGGGAATACAGCCAATTAACCAGCAACACTTAGGACACATATTGACAAAAGAAATCGTAAGAAAATGCATTTTTAAAACATCCATTATCTTCACATCTGTTTTTTGGCACAAGTTAAGACTCAAGACTGGTGTGAGGCTGACTCCTTAATCAGTGGGCAACAGTGAAAGAAGAAGTCAAAAGTGATGACATCTTCCCTCATTGAAGTGCCAGAAGAGTAGATGGGCAAGGGTAGTCCCTTTGCCAGAAGCAAGGGACCAACACTGAACCCAAGAATTAATGTCCTGGTCTCGCATTGCTTTGATTTGCTGCAGCTGATGTCAGAGGGACCTGTGAGGTCCTTGGTCCCATCAGCCACCAGATAGCCCTGTAGTCCAGCCCTACCGCAACCAGCCTCACCTCACCCAACATACACTTCCCTTTCAGACTAAATACAGGAAAAGTGATCTGTGGCAACTCAAGCGAACTCTCCTGCCTAACTCTCCCCCATCTTCTCCCCCCCTGCCCCACCCCTTATTTAGACCCTTTCTACACAGAAATTTCTAATGATATAATAACAATGTCATTCTTAAATACAAATTTTCAGGCATAAGCTAAACCACAATAACTCAGTTTTATAGCAGTATGACAGAGTCCAGACACAGAATCTAAATCCGTTTAAATTAAAGCCTTACAATAGAAGAAAAGATAACACTTTACACAGTAAGGTCTCTAGAGCAAAAGACAATTCCTCACCCTGAGAATGTGCAGAACCTTGAAAAACAAGGTTTTGGATGTACCTGTGTTTCTAGATGGTATGGTAACAGAAATAATAGCAATACTAACAATGAAAAACATATGAAAAAGAGGCCAGTTAGTCATTGTTTTGTTTTCCATTCCATTAGTAGAAAACAGTGTTCTTTTTCAATCAAAATTTCAAAGATTAAAACTTAGGGAAAGCATTTACCTGTAAGTGTTGTCACTAAACTGTTAACAGTTCTTCAAACGGATGACAGGAATGAAGGTAATCATCACAGTCAGTATGGGATGCCATCTTGATCGACAACGCTTAATACTGTGTATGAGAACCAGTGACAGCTTGTGATTACAGTCAGCTCAGTCTCTTGGAAAGTCACTTACATGTGAAGAGAGATAAAACCCTGCTTATTACTATTTTCCAAACTGCAGAAGCTATCAAAGAATGTGACTTCTCATCATATCTCAACATACATAAAAGTAATGAGACTATCGATTCATTGACTATATGTTTTAGCACTTTTTCGTGGAAGCATTGCAATACAGTAGAATAAAATCTCGTTATAAAAATAAGTGAACAACAAAGTCAACATTACAAACAACATAATTAAGAACAAGATCTGCTCTGTGATTCTTATTCTCTTAAGGCAAAGATTCTAATTTATCCTGTTTCTGTTTCAGTTTACATGGTCATTCATCTTTCTGTCCTTCCACTATTTTCTGGTTTATCATCGTCATTCTGTTTCTCTCACAGGCACACAGACTTCTCCTTTCTCCTGAAGTTCAAGAATATTGATTTTTCTATTATTTATCATGCCAGTTGTGTCTTCAGTGTTTTGAAAGGACAAAGGAAGAAAAAAACTTTATAAATGAGATTATTAGTATTACATCAAAGCTTTGAGAATGCACAACAGTGGAGAGATTCCTATTCACTTCACAATCAAATACCAGTGCAGAAACTTTTGTCTGTGAAGAGGCTAATGTGGCAACTGTGTAATGGACTGATTAATGTCACACAGCTCTTGTTACAGTCACACAACATATTAGGTCATAGAAGTTACAAACTTCATTAGGTCTGGATGAATTTTAAATTGATCAGTGCCCATGGACATGAATGAATTATTTCAAAATCACAAATATCATGCCAGCACACATGTAAACCCTCACTTCTTTATACATTATAAATCCAAGAGGCTTTGCTTGCAAATCTCAATACTAATAATCTCTTCAGCAATAAGAAAAAAAAGTTTTAATTTCACTCATTTTTGGAGACGATTTTTGCATATGATTTTGAGGATGATGGGACTGACAAATTAAAAAAGATTATATTCAACAATGCTAGAGTACCCATTATGTAAAAGTGTAAGATATTGGGATCCCATGTTATAAAATATTTGAGACTGAAACCTTCTTAGGTATCAAAGTCTGGCTACAACCCAGACACAGAATGGTAGAAAGTGCTGTCAGAAGAGACTGTGAAGTTATCAAATCTATCCAAAGGCAAAATTGATACTATCTATGTTATTCCTGTCAGATAGTTTTATAACCTGCTTTTAATATTTCAAGTGATGGGGACTTCACAGTCTCCAGTGCTTCATTATTCTTACGTTCTTCAAGACCTCTCTTCCTACAAAAGAAGGAATCTTATCCTATGGGGAACAGTTTATTCCTTGCCATTTTGCTAGTATGGGAAATTAAGAAATCTCAGTCGTTCAAGATGGAATTGGGGTCATTGCAGTGTGGAAATTCAGAAGTTCATGTAGCAAGGCTAGGATGAGATAAGCAGCTATAGTGGAGCAGAAAACATCCTTAGCAGCATGTGGTTGGAGAGAGCTGTGTTTTAACCCCAAAAAAAGATTGTTAGCTTCAGTCTTACCCCTCACATCTGAAACAGGTTAGCTTGCAGCAGTCATAGGCTATCAACCAAAATCAAGCAGTCTTTTATGAGTTCTTTTGAGGGTTTTATGAGGTTTTAGCACGTTCCTTTTATTAAGAAATGGGATGAAGAAGGAGTTTCTAAATGGGATTGGCTCATTTCTGTTCTGCTTCCAAGTGTGTCGGCATCCATCAAGGACACAGTAGGTAATGTAGTCCAAGTTAGTAATTTGCTAATGAGCTGATGGTGGGGTCAGTCCCTTATAGCTTTCCAAAGTGACTGTGTTCATACCTTATGGATGTTGTAATGAACCTTTTTGGAAACTAACACAGGAAGATAATACCAAAATGATTTTCAAGAGCAGAAAGTTTTCTGGTTTCTTTGGTCTTTTTGTTACTCTTATTATTGAATTAATTTGCATATCAACTAATCTAATACAAGGAAAGTACCTATATGATGAACATGCTGTTCTTTAAGTGCCTGTCAGAGAGCTAGCACTGATTGGCACATTACCTCAAGCTAGATCTTTGAGCTTTTTTAGAGACTTTTCCAGTTCATGATTAGCTTAGTTAAAGCATGTAATCAAGAGCTAGACATAATTATTTGATGTCCAATAGTAATTGTTCTCCACCTACAGAGTATTTCATTTTGAGAAGCACCAGTATGCATGAGATGGATAGATTCTACTGCAGAGTCTTTTAAAACCAAAGTTTATTATCCCCACATTATGCTATAATGTCCTATACCCTTATAGCAAAAAAGCTATCAAAACATTTTAAGAGAGGAGGTATTGATATCCCTCTTTTATTGATGAATGCCAAGACTTTAGCAGAGGACTAAAATAGAATAGCTAGAATAGATTAGAGAGAGAAAATTTCATACGACAAGATCTTTCAGAATAAACCTTCTCACATGTAAATGGAAAGAGGAGTTGGTCTCACTGGACCACTCGTTAGTGGAACTCTGATATTAATAAATAGTTCACTACATAAATAAAGACTTATTCTCAAAAGGAAGAATACACTTTAAACAATAATCAATTTAGCTTCTCATAGGCTACATTCTCAACCAGAAAAAAAAATCATGTCTCTCACTTGTCCAATGCAAATTCTTACATTTCTCCTTAATTTCATCTTAATGACCTCAAACTTCGATACATATGAGCTAACATTTGGCAGCTCCCAAATTCCTAGTAATTTATTTCCAAGAGATAGGTGATGATATTTCTTACTTTCCCTAACAATTTTTTTAAATCACAAATACCATCACAATTTCTCAAGAACAGAACTAGTAAAAACACAGGCCAAAAATGGACTTACTATTCACTGTTTAAATATCATGAAGAAATAAAATGTTCTAGCTGCAGAGACATGAAAAGTTGGTCAGCATTGGATTGCACTAGCAAAAGCAAACCTGCAAACATCTGTATGGATATATATGCATTGGTGGATAAGGGAAGAGCAACTGACAACAGCTACCTGGACTTGTGCAAACTATTTGACACTGTCCCACATGACATCCTTGCCTCTAAATTGGAGAGACATGGATATGACAGATGCACCACTGTCGTGGTTTAGCCCCAGCCGGCAACTAAGCACCACGCAGCCGCTCGCTCACTCCCCCTCCCGCAGTGGGATGGGGAAGAGAATTGGGAAAAAACTCGTGGGTTGAGATAAACACGGTTTAATAGGACAGAAAAAAAGAAGGAAACAACAATGATAATACCAACAAAGGAATGTACAAGAACAAGTGATGCCCAATACAGCGATTGCTCACCACCCCGTGATCGCCAGCCCGTCCCCGAGCAGCGATTTCCGCCCCCCGGCCAACTCCAGTTTATGTACTGGGCATGACGTCGTATGGTAGGGAATATCTCTTTGGCCAGTCTGGGTCAGCTGTCCCGGCTGTGTCCCCGCCCAGCTCCCCGTGCCCCCCCAGCCTACTCGCTGGAAGGCCAGCACAAGAAGCTGGACTGTCCTTGGCTGCTCAGCAGCAACCCAAAACATCAGCACACTATCAACAGCTTCTCATCCCAAATCCCACACACAGTCCCGCACCCGCCTCTGCGAAGAAAACCAGCTCCATCCTGGCTGAAACCAGGACAACCACTCAGTGGATAAGGAATTGGCTGGATGGTCACACTCAAAGAGTTGTGGTCAACAGCTTGATGTCCAGGTAGACTAGTGATGAGTGGTATTCCTCAGGGGTTGGTATTGAGACTGGCGCTGTTAAAGTTCTTTGTAGGCAACATGGACAGTGGGATTGAGTAGACCATTAGCAAGTTTGCTGATGACACCAAGCTGTGTGCTGCAGCAGACACACTGAAGGGAAGGGATGCCGTCCAGAGGGACCTTGACAGGCTTGAGAAGTGAGACCATGTGAACCTCATGAAGTTCAACAAAGCCAAATGCAAGGTCCTGCACATGGGTTGGGCAGTCCCAAGCACAGATAGAGGCTGCATGGCGAATGATTTGAGAGCAGCCATGAGGAGAAGAACTTGGAGGTGTTGGTTGATGAGAAGCTCAACATGACCTGGCAGCGTGCACTTTCAACCCAGAAAGCCACCATATCCTGGGCTGCATCTAAAGAAGTGTGACCAGCAGGTAGAGTGAGGTGATTCTGCCCCTCTACTCCACTCTGGTTAGACCCCACCTGGACTACAGCATTCAGTTCTGGGACATGGACTTGTTGGATCGAGTCCAGAAGAAGGCCACGAAGATGATCAGAGGGCTGGAGCACCTCTCTTATGAAGACAGGCTGACAGTTGGGATTGTTCAGCCTGGAGAAGAGAAGGCTCCAGGGAGATCTTGTTGCAGCCTTTCATTATATAGAAGGGACTTATAAGAAAGCTGGAGAGGGACTTTTTACAAGGGCATGTAGTGATAAGACAAGGGGTAAGGGCTTTAAACTGAAAGAGGGTAAATTTAGATTAGATATAAGGATGAAATTCTTCACTATGAGGCTGGTCAGGCACTGGCACAGGTTGCCCAGAGAAGTTCTGAATGCCCCAACCTGGGAAGTGTTCAAGGCCAGGTGGGAGGGGGCTTTGAGCAACCTGGTCTAGTGGAAGGTGGCCCTCCCCAACCCAGCGGCAGTTGGAATTAAATAGTCTTTAAGGTACCTTCCAACCCAAACCACTCTATGATTCTATGATGTAGTTACATACAAATGCCAGCGGGATTGGTTTCAGTTTGCTTTAAATGTCTGCATCTGAGTCAGCCATCTAGAAACCTTTTATAGTCAGTGGACAAAAATAGGCTTTTCTGCATTGTGAATCATCGACCTAGTTTAGGTTTATGTATTAAGCTGAAATAAATTTCACTCTAACAGTAACTTTCCTTCCATTGATAATAGGAAAAGTCAAATGGCTAACTCAGACAAAAACATGTACAGTATAGGTAGATGAGATTAAATCTGCCTTTGATATTTGCTTCTTGCTAATTATGTAAAGGCTTATGTAAGTGTGTAAAAGTTTCTTAAATCACAATAAAGAACAGTAAGTAATGGATACAATATAGGGCATCTTTTCTAAGATTAAAAATTTGTTAAAAATATTTTAGGGTCTCCTCTTCAAGATAAGAATGAACCTAATGTCTTCTGCTGTGATATCAAGTCGGTTTGAAAGAAAAATTATGAGGCTTGAAGGCAAGAAAAGATGAGACATTATAGCCTGACAGAGATAACAGCTACTTGCGACTATCAGAGGATGGAGTGGACACCAATAAAAAAGAGAGCTTGCTGCATATTGGGATTGTACCTTAAAAATATGGATCAGAGTGATTGTAGCAAACTGCTGTAGCACAGGATATGTTCAAACTATATTATTCAAAAATATATCAGCACTGATTTTTAAAACTTTGTAACCAAATGGGAGAATAATTTCTATGAACATCTACTTCAAGCCTATGCCAAAACACAGAAACCAGTAAACAAATCCCTGTCTACCACAGTTGTATACAATAGTTTTATGGGATAGTAAAGGAGAAAAGAGAAAATTAGAAACTTTTTCGCATTGCTTCTGATTACATGGAATCTATGGTGATCTTTATCTCCTTGCAATTAATGAAAAAAGCAAACTTCAGTGATTGATTGTCATACGTAATTGTTTTCACAGTCCTAGATGAT
The DNA here is from genome assembly GCF_000687285.1 of Phaethon lepturus. Lineage (NCBI taxonomy): Eukaryota > Metazoa > Chordata > Aves > Phaethontiformes > Phaethontidae > Phaethon > Phaethon lepturus. The sequence goes on along the minus strand of NW_010536795.1, from coordinate 28,585 downwards.
ACAGGTGTGGCACAGATGGGACAGTCCAGCACAGTAAGCTCAAATAAGTTAGTAAATAAACTTTTCCACTTGTTTTAACTGAGTTTTTTTGAAAATGTATATGAAAGATCTTCTAAAGAGAAGGCAAATAATTATTTGAGATATTTGCTCTTTATATAGTACTTATGTTATCAGTACTTATATCTCTCTCTCACAATAAGCGAGATTCAGTCTCCTGTTATAGTGAAGGACTGTTTTCTGTCAGTTTTCCTCCTGCTTTTTAGGTGATTAAAGGATGACAGACGTTTCCACCATTCAACTATTTCCTTACATTTGTACTTTAAGTCCCATTTTAGACTAATGGGACTAATTTAGATGAATTTCCACCTCCAAACAATCTTGTGATTAGAAAGCTATAAGAATTTTTGCTATATTTTTATCTGAAAGTTCAGTCATGAGTAATTTGCCAGGGCAGAGCAGGGGCTCAGGAAATGGCTTCATTTGCTGAAATAAAACCTGAGTTAGTACACTGTTAAAGTGTTTGCCAGAGCTAAGGTCCATCAATGATTATCTGGCACAGTACCTTCAATTTAAAAGCATCTTTGTCATCTTGTGTCACACAGTACAGCTGATCATGCAGGTACTTGTATCTCATATTTCTCCCATGATCGGTGGATCAGATGTTGGAGAGAGCAGTGGTAGGAAAGGGCAGGAGGGAGAACATCTCATAATGACAAACAGCAGGCAAAAGCTGTGGAGTGCTGTCTGGAAGCTTGTTTGAGCCTGTAGCTTGACACACTGGGATTAGCACCTCTTCACTACTCCATGCCACAGCCTTTTCACCTGCCCTGTGGTGTGCTTGCAGTCGTTCAGTGAGCTGGAGAAGCACTTCACACTGCTGCAAGTGTGCTAGGGACACCTCTGGCCACTAAGGAGCATGGATCGGGAGTTAGCTGAACAATTTCCACGTCCATTAAATGAGATTTGACCTAATAATGAAATTCTGGCACAATCTTGTTCTAAATTTCAGAGTCTTCTTATTCTTTCTTAGGTTCCATCTCTCTTTGCTCACTTCCAGGCTGATAAATAAAAAATTCTAATGGCAGCATTTAAAATCTGTATGCTTAAATCCTACGTGTTTTCTTTTCTTTTCCTGTTACTACTATGCTGCATAAAAACAGCTAGAGAAGGCTGTCTTTAACAAAACATACACCTGTCAGAGTTCAGTTCCACTTGTAGCTTATTATTCAAACTGGTTTCCTATCTGTTGCAGGAAGCCATTGAATCTTTCATTCTCTCATGTCAGGAGACTATTCATTAAGTGATTCACACAGTTATTCCAGTCCTAGCTTACCCTTTTACCTTGCACAAAGTGACTTTTAGCCTAAAGGAACTACTGACATCTAAGCACATCCCCAGAGTATTGGTATGTGAAATATTAGTTCTGCAGAGCTCTTTTTAGCTATTAGATATGAAGACTATTTTTGCAAATATAGTGACTGAGGTGACCAGTGTTCACCACAGTCATGCGAAGATAACTCATTCCTGGGTGATTTATGGAAAATATGTCATGTAAGTAGAAAAACTATCAAAACAGAGAAATTGTGCGAGTCTGTAATTCCAATATCCCCTCTCTGCAAGTGGCTGCTACCACATATTTAAGGGGAGAGTCTAAGAAAACTTGAAAAAAAACAATAACCTTTCCTCCGAAGAAATGCATTTTTTAGCTCTCACTCTTGGGTAACTGTTTATTCTCAGAACCAGTGAAACTCTGTCTTTGTCACAATAAAAATAAAAAAAAAATAATAGCTTATGATTAATTTTGTGGATGGTCCCATGGATCATGTAAATGTCTGATTCATTTAAATTCAGCTACGTTCTCAACCTCAGTGATAGGCTGTGCCATTCCTCCTGCAGGAAGGAATTCCAGAGGTTACTTATAAAGAATTATATCACCTTTCAGGTTAGCTGAATGCTGCTTTCCCCCACCTGACCCCTCTGACCTTTCCTCCCTTTCACTGTTTTGTACTCCTCTACCAGATCTCTCTCACTTCATTTTTCTTGTCCCCAGCAATAAGTCCCTATCTTAGTTTTTGTTTTTATGGAAAGCTACAAGTGAAAGACTCTAAGGGCTGTTTAATCACTAATTCTGGAGGTATGGATGCAAAGTACGTTTTTGTTCAATACAACCTTATAAAGTTTGGTATAATGAAAATTAAAGCACATCCAGGTTGTGAAACTATGAGCATGGGGTCCATTCCAATAATTACAACAGTCCTGACAAAAGCCCTGAAATCAAATTTCCTGGATAAATAAATTCAGATAAATAAATTCAAATTTCCTGGATAAATAAATTCAGATAGTCATATAAGAAGATTTCTTTTCCAAACAATGCACAATGGAGTGATCACACATACCTCTGGCAGAATCCCTAATGAGTATTGTGTTCCCATCTCTTAAGTACCAAACTAATTTTTACTGTTCAGTGATGTTATTTAGATTTTAGAATATGGTCACTGTGTGCCATGTGAAATATATCTCATTAAAATGTTTTCTGAATCAAGGTGAAATTTATACTGTATAATCATAGTTATTACCGTTCAGCAAGATCCAAATATATTAACATTTACATATGTTAGGCTTACAAAAGCATAGAGTAAAATCCTGGTTCCATTTTTGTGAGGACACTATGTAAAGCATTTTAAATTAGATTTTTTTTAGATGACAGTAGTATATATTATTGTGCATATTTTCTTCATTTTAATTCCTAAATGCTTAAGTAGGTCTCCTGGGTTGTATCTTTTTAAAACTCATTTAGTAGTAATGACCTGGATGCTAAATTAATATTAACACATTGACCACTTTCCTCCCCTCCTTTACCCTTACTTGAATGGAGATTAATGGCATTAATACATGTTCTATTCTATGCTTTCCTCTAAAAAATAATTTGAGCCAGATAATCTGGTACCAGGAAAAAGAGAAGGGGAAGGAAGTGAGCATAAAGTAGAGAAGCAGGATGTACATGTAAGGACAGAGAAATGTGAGAGAAGCAAGCAAATGTCTCTTTCCATGTCAAATGTGCAAAACAATGCTTACCTGGAAGTTCTAGGCCTATGTGTAGAAGCAATGTTCAGAGGCAGTTGCACAACCTGAAAGATATAAAGATTTCTCTCTTGCCATAAATGTCTTTCTCAAGTTTAGATTGCTCAAACGTAGTGTTTAGGTAATTACATACCTGAGAATTGAAGTCTTGATTGATGCAATTATATATGCGGTCATCACAAAGAATATTTACTGCATGCTCTTTGTTCCACATTGTTAATCTGATTTTACTGTTCACTGGAAAATAGAAAAAGTTCAGGTTAGCATTGATTTTAACCAATATTCTGAATACTGATTAATTTGCTCATGGTTATTTGGTTAATTGGCAATAGGTATTCTGAGATACTCCTATATGTAGCTCTTCATTCTGTTAACTGTCTATTCTTCAGTATATGTTCTTCATCTGAGCAGTACCCTCAGTTAGAGTACGACATTGAAAACAGCAGATATTAATCTATCCATAACTGCACTGGCTGATAAACCAGAAGCACTGTGAAGGCATAAAACACATTACAGTGGTTATTATAGTTTATTGCTGGTCTGTTTTTATCGTTTTCTCCTTTACATCATAGGTTTCAACTAATATTTGTTCCAAATTCATGTCCCATGGAGCAGAATGGAAAAACAGAATTTTACCAAGGAATAGAACACATTCACACATACCGCATAGGAAAAAATGAAATAACAGTGTTATGGCTTTATGAGGTGTAAGCTGTGCCCAGTGCAGCTAGACAATACATACAGACCTGAAGCTTTAAAACGCTCCATCTTGCAGAAAAGAAATCTATTTTATGTGAGTTTAGTGATATTCAATGGAACTGACCCTCCAAGGAACACAATTTCCTTTATGAAAGAGAAATTTAACTCTCAGAATTTTATGTATAGTATGGTTTAAGAGAACTGAAACCTCTAGATGAGCACATAAAATCACAGCTGGAAAAGTCTAGAAGCAAAAACATGGGTAAAGAAAGAAACGGTTCCTAAAATGTATGTGTTCTTAAAAATTAACTTTTCTGCCCTTACTGTTGCAACAGGAATAATTGAAACTTAAGATCTGTTCAATAGATATTGTTTTCTATAACTCAAAATCACAGAATAAAGTAGATTGGAAAGTATCTGTGGAGATCTTCTGATCCAAGGCTCAAAACAGAGCTAAGTTTAATGCTTGATCAGGTTGCTCAGGATCTTGCCCAGACTTGTATTTTCTCTGTGTACTTCTGAGAGGAGTATGGCTTCATATTCTTTGTAACAACCCATTAGGTAGTTGTAGACAGCAGTAAGACTTCATTAACCCTTCCTCAGACTGAAAAAAACCACCCACCAATTTTCTCAGACTCTTCTCATAAGGCATGTTCTCCAGACCTCCTGGTAGTCTTCCATAGGGCTTTCTCCAGTTTGTGAATATCTTGTACCGGGGAGCCAAAATTTTGATGCAGCACTCAAAATGTGGCTTCAGGTGACAAATAGGTTAGGATCATCACTTCTCTTATCTTACTGGCTACATTCTTACTGATGTTGCTCAATATGCAATTAGCCTTCATAACCGCAAGAGCGCACTGCTGACTCATGATGAACTTGCTGGCCACCAGGACTTCCAAGGATTTTCCCTCAAAGCTGCTTTCAAGCCAGTTAGGCCTGTCCTCTTGCAGGGGGTTATTCCACCCCCATTATTGTCAAATTTCATGAGGTTTCTGTTAGTCCATTTTTTCCAGCACATTGGAATCCCTCTGGATGGTCACCTTTCCCTCCTGCACAACAAGTACTGCTCCTGGTTTGGTGCCATCCACAAACTTACCGAAGGTGTTTTTCATCTAGTCATCCTAGCTGTTAATAAAAGATGTTAAATAACATCAGCTCATTATTGGTCCCATGAAGAACACCTCTAGTAACATAAACCAGCCTCTTCAGAAACCTGGATGCAATCTATTGTCTTGTTAGAGCCCTATTGTCCTATCACTGTCTTACTGACTGTGGTGGGTTGACCTTGGCTAGATGCCAGGTGCCCACCAAAGCCACTCTATCACTCCCCCTCTTCAGATGGACAGGGAAGAGAAAATACAATGAGAAGCCTGTGGGTCAAGATAAAGACAGTGAGAGATGATTCACCAATTACCATCATGGGCAAAACAGACTCAACTTGAGGAAATAATTTTAATTTATTGCCAATCAAAATCAGAGTAGGATAATAAGAAATAAGACCAAATCTTAAAACACCCTCCCCACACCCTTCCCTTCTTCCCGGGCTCAACTTTGCTCCCGATTTCTCTACCACCTCCCTCCCCCGAGTGGCACAGGGGGAAGGGGAATGAGGGTTGTGGTCAGCTCATCACACATTGTTTCTGCTGCTCCTTCCACCTCAAGAGGAGGATTCACATGCTTTCCCTGTTCCAGCATGGGGTCCCTCCCACGGGAGACAGTTCTCCATTAACTTCTCCAACGTGAGTCCTTCCCACAGGCTGCAGTTCTTCACGAACTGCTCCAGCCTGGGTCCCTTCCCTGGGGTGCAGTCCTTCAGGAACAGATTGCTCCAGTGTGTGTCCCCTAAGGGGCCACAAGTCCTTCCAGCAAACCTGCTCCAATGTGGGCTCCTCTCTTCATGGGTCCACAGGTCCTGTGAGAAACTTGCCCCAGCCCAGACCCCTCACAGGGTCATAGCCTGCTTCAGGTATCCACCTGCTCCAGCATGGGGTCCTCCATGATCTGCAAGTGGATATCTGCTTCACCATGGAGCTCCATGGGCTGCAAGGGGACAATCTGCCTCACCATGGTCTTCACCATGGGCTGCAGGGGAATCTCTGCGCTGGCGCCTGGAGCACCTCCTGCCCCTGTTTCTTCACTCACCTTGGTGTCTGCAGAGTTGTTTTCACATATTCTCACTGCTCTCTCTGGCTGCAATTGCTGTTGCCTTTTTTTCCCCCCTTCTTAAATATGTTATCACAGAGGTGCTACCACTATTGCTGATTGGCTTGGCCTTGGCCAGCAGTGGGTCTGTATAGGACACAGGGGAAGCTTCTAGCAACTTCTTACAAAAGCCACCTCTGCAAGCCCCACCACTACCTAAACCTTGCCATGCAAACCCAATACATTGACTGTGTAGATAACAAAAATATTTTTATATTGCTTCAGTCCAGAGTTCCCTCTTCATCTATGCTGGCTTTCTGCCATGCCTACTTGCCTTCCTGCACATCAGGATGGACCATTCTTGTGCTCTGAAGAGATGGTCCTTGAGGATCAACCAACTCTGACAGACCCTTTTGTTCTTCAGTGCTACCTCCCAGGGGAGTCTGACAAGTAGTTCCATGAAAAAGCCTTGGTCAGCTCTCCTGAAGACCTGGGTTGCAATTCTGCTATTCACCTTCACAGAATCATAGACAATTTGAGGTTTACAGGGATGTCTTGAGATTGTCAAGTTTAACCTCTCCTGTTGAAGCAGGGCCATCTAGGGCCGGTTGCCCAGGACTCTGTCCAGTCCTTATGCCTGACTCTGAGGATCTTAAACTATACCATCATATACGTGGAGGTTTCCATCAGTCTTCACATCCCTGACTAGTTCTTCCTTGTTTATGTATAGCAGGTCCTGCAGAAGATGTTCCCTAGTTGGTTTGCCAAAGTCCTGTGTCCTTGTTTGTGCCTTGCATGTCAAGCAGATATCAAGATAAAATTTCCCATAAGTACCAGGGCCTTCAACCATGAGGCTTCTTCCTCTAGAATCTGTAAAGAAGACTTCATCTGTTTCCTCGTCTTGTGGAGGTCCTCTACAGAGGACGCTCACCACAGTTTCCCTCCTGTTGGCTTCTGTTCTTCTCTAACCTGTCAGTTTTCTACTATCTTGTCACTCATCCCAGAACAAAACTCCATATAGTCAAGCACTCTTTGCACAGACTGCAACTCTCCATCCTGTCTTCCTGGCCTGTCTTTGCCAAAAGGCCCATACCTACCAATAGGCCCCTACGTCTCTGTCATCCTAATGAGATTAGACATTTGTGAGTGCACAAGGACTTTTAATTTCCTGTCTGTTTCCTATGCTGCATGTGTTCTTGCGCAGGCAATTGGGAGGGGCATTCAGATACACAGCTGTGATTGGGGAAGTGTGATAGCTTTCCTCCTCATGAGCTTCCTATGTCCCACCACGTTCTTTCACTTTTCCTTGTACTTTATGTACTCTCTCCCTCTGAAAGTCCAGCCTCCATCACCTTGGGAATCTATATCTGGTCATTTAAGAATAAACTCAGGCCACCTATCCTTCCAAGTAATATGGATTTGGGGTTTTTTGGCCCTGCAAGTTTTCTGCAAAGATCTTTCCATGTCCTGCCTGTCCTCCCTGATGTTACACTATCTACTTACCTTCTCCCACAGACCCTTCACTTGACAGCCCTGTGTCTCTGCTAGGGTGCACATCCCACAGGTGTCAGCCCTGGGGCAGGATAAATCACAAGCATTCCGGGGAACCTAGTACCTGGGCAACGTTGTCCTTCCTCAGGAGTTGTGTCTTGGTCAAAGCCATGCCATGTTGGGGGGGGGGTCACTGCAGGTTCTGTTGGGAACCACATTCCCTGATACACCTTTGCCATTGTAGCACCAGCTCCAGCAGTCCCACACAGTCCCTTGTGCAGTACCTCTGGGTGTCCTGCATGTCCTATCCTGCACCAGCTGCTGAGTGCTGATTAGTACATCCTGTTCATATCTTCCTTTTCTACAAGCCTGGTTTAGATGATTTTTGGTAATTAACTTAGGCTCTATGATTCTTACAGATACAAAACCTCTATTTTCCAACAGAAGAAGGACAAGCAAGAAGAAGAACCACCCTGTAATCCAGTGACAAATGGACCTTTACTGCTGGAGAAACATTCTGCACCCACCTACAAGAATTGCATATGTTTTTTTTCCCCTTTAAGGGTCTTGGGATAATATGTATAAATAGAATGAGCAGCAGACATGAAATCTCAGGACTCCTTCATTGGGGAATTTTCTTTACTACAAGGTTTGATTCCCTTTTATTTAACATGTTCCAGCCTTATGAAGCTGTCTTTCTCAGCTTCAGTGAAGCTGTTTAGTAAGATGCCTCTCCTTTTGCAGAGAGAATATACTTGACCATAGTTGTGCCACAGAGTAGTGTTCAGGAATCTAATGAATAATATGAAATTTCAGTGTTCAGTCACTCTCAGGCTGAGAATGACTTGAGTTCTTTTTCTGATTAATATTTTGATGGTTTATAACTAAGCTGAGGTCCAAACAAGGAGTGGCACCACTATCACCTTCAAATGAACTTCAATTGAGGGGCCTTTAGTGGGTTCTTAAATATTAAATAATGCTTGACAGTAGGTAGTATCTGCTAAGAAACAAGCTTGAGAGTCCACTTAATTCTTACTTTACAACCATCTGAACAAAGCCCTGTTAGTGCATTCCTCAAATTCTTTACCATCTCAGAAAAGTCATGATGCAATCTATTGTTCTGAACTGGTGTTTCCAATGTCAATGGCAATACCAAAATATATTACAAGCCAGACTTAGAAATGTTATTATTAGAAATGATGGACTACTTCTTTTTTGTCAAAATATTTGGTTTTGTCTGTTTTGAGATTTAAAACATTCTCTCCCTGCCCCTCACCCCCTTTCCTAAGAGTTTCAATGGAATATTCAAAATGGCAGCCACACAGATAACAATTTTCAGCAACACAGAGCATCATTTTATCTTGTCAGAAGTTGACACTGTAAAGGTATGTTACTGCAAAAATAATCATGCAAGTGCTATTCATTTTTCTTGACTATGAATTAATTTGGATCGGATGACTTAATGATCATCATAATTTCTGTGAATGTAAATTAGGCTGAGTATTATTAAATAGCAGTTTTAAAATAAACAAAAGAAAGTGCAATACATGATAAAACTATGGAAGTCTTTTCCATAGGATATTGTAAATGCCAAAACACAGATTTAAAAAGGATTAAGTTTATTTCATGGAAGAAAATTCCATCAAATACAATTAAACACAAAGATATGGTCTATAGCTCAGAAAACACTAAACCTGCAGATTTCTGGAAGGATTTATCTGGGGAAGTATCACTAGGGGATTACACTGAATATATCCAGTATAATATTTTTTCTAAGATGGAATACTGCAGTAGATAAATCTTTGGTGTGACTTAGTATAGCTGTGTTCTTATAAGTTTTGTGTCAACACAAACTCTCCTTGGTCTACACTGACAGTAAAGTCATGCTTGCTAATTTATCATTTCATCAACATTCCTCTACTCCAGTCCAAAATGCATAACTTTTCTAATGCAGAAAAGACCTCTGACTGAGACATTTTAAAGACACTTTTGAAAACATGTAAAAATACTGATTTGAACTAGACCAAATCTGATTTCATGTATATCTCATCTTAGGTCACTAATAATAAGATACCTTTGTGACAAATACACCTCTGAACTACTGCTTACAATGTACATGAATCTGACATAAAATAGATATGTCCTCAGTTTGAATCATTATATTTAATCTAATCTCACTTCATTGCTAACACACAAGGCTTACATTGCACAACCCTATGATTCAGTTCCTGGCATTACATTTATACAGCTACATGCCATGCAATATGCTAAAACCTTTTTAATCCTCTAACAATTTACTATTTCAACTAGGAAGCACAGTAATGAAATTATTGTATTAGCATTCATCCTTAAACCAAAACAGACTTGTTTCCCAAGAAACCAAAAAGCATTTTCTCTCTACTCCAAACTCATACTATTAAAATTTCTAGAGCTGGATAAACAGTTGCATCAATACTCCTAGAAAGTGAATATTAAGCTTGAACACTTGATGGCTCATGTCAGAAAGGTTATAGTTTATGTGGAATGAGATAATGTTTGGGGTAGTAAGAATCCCAAATCCCTCAGATTCTTGACACAGAGGCAATTAAATGAGCCAAACAAAAGTCTGACTGCATCCTTCACAACTACAAGCAGGCATGCACGCACAATTACTTCACAGCACTCTGACACATTACATTTAAACTCTGTACCCAGCCAATAAATCTTACAGAAGCTTATTTTTTTCATCAACATTGCCTTGGGCAAGACCTATATGACCTAAAAAGGAAAACCTGTAGCACTTTATAAAATTTTTCATGCTGTTTACCTCATACCTCTCATCAACCTTCTTCACTCTGTAAAAGATTCAGTGCCACAATGACTACTGCAAGGTCTCCTCCTAGTAACAGTATCAACTGGTCAGGAATCAATAACAATGCAAAATGTGCAACTGTCTCTATTTCATATTATTGCAAATATTGTACTAGATGTAATACAGTACCATGGTCCTATTGAAGACAGTGGAATATTTGCCACTGAATTCTGTAGGACTACGATTACCAACTTTACAGGACTTCATTTAAGACCTGACTCCTGGAGTTCTGTAGTTTTGTAAGATTTTCAGTTGTTTCTTAGTAGGGTTATTCACAGACATTATGACTGCAGTGATAAATTTGAAATTACAAACTAGAATATGAGTAAAAAAATTAAAAGAAGCATTTGTGTTTCTGCATCTATGCACTTTCTAGCAAATCACATTATTTAGAGATTTTTTCTTCACAAGAGTTGAACAGTTTGAATAGTTAAGGTCTCTTATGACCTTAATGATCATTTGTTAACAGTGGTCTGAAACTGAATTACTGTTTTTTCAACATCATGTTCAAAATTTACAATGCAATAATAAATAGAATAAAAATTCATTTTATAGTCAACTTGTAATAAGTGGGAGGAAATAATGTTCTTTCAGAAATAAGGAGCTAAAGTGATTATGTAAATTACTCAGCTGGCTGTAATTATTTACAACTTCTAAGTTGCCTTTCAACTTCTTTCTAGCAAATTTTCAGTTTAAAATAAAAGCTCAGTATTTATGCTGAGTTACAGAAAACAAAATCTGGCAAATATACTTTTCTGATACATATTCTCTAGGTTGAAGCCAAATTACCACCCAGTTTAATTTATAAACGAGCTCCATTTCCTAACAAGAGGGTTATACCATATGCTTACAGTAAATATCTGACATGTATTTAAATGTGTCATACCTATTAGAAATTTTGCTAAAGACAACAGTCACATCTTTGAAAAAGACCAATCCCATTTCTCTTTACCACCCATGTCTTTCTAATCACTGATGCAGGTCCAAGCCTGTGCAAGGTTTTTTCTCCCTCTGTCAAATTTCATAGATATCAAGCTTAAAATAAATATATTAATTTTAAACCAAAACTAGTCCAAATGTACATATTTTCTGAAGGTAAGAGAAGTCCCTCTCATATCAAAACAACTGCTGACCTACTTCTGTTGTATAGTCAGATATACCATTTTCCTGTGCACAACTAGCAAACTCCTTGAATTAAAAACTGCTGTTATTTTAGGGAAAGGCATTTTGGCACCTTCCTGTTTCTCTGTCCCTCGTCTATACCATACTGAAGATCTACAGTTTCCCTTTTCGAGTGAGACTAGCAGAAAATGTGACAGTAGCAGATGGTAGCAGGTTTGATATATTTGGTTCCAATTAAGTACTCTCTTTAGAGACATTTGCCTGACATTTTCTGATTCAAGAGTCTCAAAAGCCATGAGAGGTTCACAGAGGGAAACAGGAAAGCAGTAGCTATTCAGGATTCTGAGATTATTAACAATCTGTTTTTATAGAAATGTGACCTGGGAAAAAATGGGAAGGCACGGGGCAATAAATATCAGAGACACAGCAGACTTAGACAAGCTGGATGCGTTCAAATGCCTGGAACAAGATGGGAATCACCCAGGAGGGTTGAAATAACTGGCTGATTTTTTAATTCAACTGTCTGTCATCTGCAAAAAACTATGGTGATGAGGGAAGGTGCCTGACTAGTAAAAACTAGAAAAAAAAATTGTTATGCCCATCTTGCATTTAGAAAAGAAAAAATAACCCATGTGGGTCCAAGGAACAAACTGATCAGCCCCTAGAAAGATCACAAAACATTTACTCTTAGGTTCTATTCTAACCACATGAAGAATAAGTGTGTCTGGAGTAGTTGGCACAGATTTACAATAGGCTTGACCAACACAAAAAATTTCTGCAATAAACCAAATGATTATGTGGATGAGAAGAGACTGGCAGACATACTCTACCTTGTTTTTAGTAAAGATTTTGACACCATCTTTAACAGCATTCCCATTTAGAAATTGAGAAAACACAGACCTTACTTTGGAAAAATGAACTACTAGATGGACTGAAAACTGTCTGAACCACCAGGCACCAATAGCAGTGATCAGTGACTTGATTTTGGCTGACAGCCATCAGCAATCAGAGGGTCCCAGAGACAAATTTTGTGCCTCATATTTATTCAACATCTTCATTGGCCACTTGGGTGATGGCACAGGGTGTACCCACAGGCAAATTTGTAGATGACTCTAAACTAAGGGGAATTGTCACAGAGTTTCAGTCCAGAGGAAGTTTGAAAAATTTGAGGGACTGGGTCCAACAGAAACCTCTTGATCTTTGGTAAGACAAAGTTCAGAGTCACAAACTATGATGGAAAATCCTGTGCATTTGCACAGGCTAGGAACTGACAGCCAAACAGTAGCACTGCTGGTAAAAGCTTAAAGATTATAGTGGACTCCAGGTGGACAGTGCACTGTCATTGCATAGGAGCCAAACAATGTAATGGTCTAACAGGAATATATCTTTTTAGATAAGGAAAGGTGTTGTCATTCTGTATTTGGCGTTGATGAGGTTACACCCAGAATATTGCATACAATTTTGCCTACCACCCAGTTCCAGAAGTATATGGATAAACTGGAGAAGTTCAGCAAAGGGTTGACATTATGACCAGGGACTCAGAGCACATGTGCTGTGAGGAGTCGATGAGGGAATAGGGGTTCTTCAATCCAGAAAAGAGGAGATGGGAAATCTAACAAATGTCTATGGCCATTTGAAGGGCAGCTACAAAGACAACAGAACTATACTCTTCGTAGTAGCACCAAACAACGTAACAAGGTGGTTTCCATAAATTATGTCTTTGAAGTTTTAGTCTGGAAAAAATTCATTGATGGGGTAGTGCAGTTACTAGCGTAACACAGCATTGGAACTTGTTGCCTAGGGAGGTCACGGGACCTCTGTCCTGGGACATTTTCAATACTAGACACAGTCATTGCTGACCTGACTTGATGTTGGCAACAGTCTCACTTCAAAAGGGAAGTTGAACTAGATGACCTCCGGAATTGCTAAATCTCGATATTTTTTTGCAAATCATACTAAATTTTATGAGTTAGTTAAGGTCTGAGATCAAGATCATGAGAAATCACAAGAGGTATTGATCATAAGAGAATCCCAGCTTTCATTACAAAAAAAAAAAAGGTCTGAGAACCCTCATGCAAAAAAAAAAATTAAATTAAAAAACAAAAGATCAGAAAAGAAATAGAAAGAAACCCACCTAAAAAGTGTTGTGATATTGCAGATATTCTCTGGTGTTTAGGAACCTTACCCTTCAAATCTAATGTAGGATGCAAGGTCTTATGCTGGCACAATAATGAATGTCATGCTTCAAAAACAGAGAGGGAAATAAAATAATTTCTTAAGGTAGTTTTGTTTGCTTATTTTTTCTGATATATAGACAATTTATTTTTTGCATACTATCCATACAATGAACTAGTACATAACATGAGTCTTTACAAGAAAAGTAGCAGCATCCTGCAATGTTCAGAAGTCTTAAAAGAAAGAATGAGGAATTAGATGAGGAAACATAAATCTGCCACCTCATCAAGTGCATAATAAAAAAGAAATTGCAAAAAGATTTGCATTACCCAACAACACTACTCTTTTAGCTCATTACTGTAAAACATTTTCTGGGATTTAAAACCATTGAATAAATATGTTCCTTCATCTTGTAGAAGTGTATGCAGTTACACATGCTATCATAGTGCACTGGAACTCAGATTTTGCCCTAGTTAAAAATGTGAAAAAATAGTCTATTCTTTTTCTTAAGTCTGAGGTCATCAGATTTGCCCAAAACTATGCAGTATGCTTTAAACAAAGCCCCTGTTTTGTTTCATATCTGAAAATAGAAAGTCTGCTCCATTCTGGAAGATTGGTATAGAGGTAGTAGATGCAATTGTCCTTGCTTCTGCCTGCTCCACTTCAGATAATTTGTTTCTTGGAATGAGCAAGCACCAAGCTGCCTGTGCTCATAGGAACAGACATCACAGACTACGCAAAGGTTAGGCAAAGAGGCTTCTGGCGTGCCACTGCATTTCTGTTTGCCAAAACTCCCTTTAGAAACTTTAGTTAACATCCACTTTTTTGGACAGCAGCCCATCACAAGACCTGCCGTTGGGTTTATATGACTTTCTATGTATTGTGTAGAATGAGGGTGCAGTAAAAAAACTCCTCCATTTTCACTCTTTTCAATCTACACACACCATTCAGTAAGTATTACTTTGGATACCTTTCTAGTATATCTTTCTGGCAAAATGGCAAATGATGCAAATAGAAAATCTAATCCCCATGATTAGTCTGAAGCTTAAAATTTCTTTCCCATAGAAACAGCTGGGATGGGAGTGTTTCCAGAGGTTTTGGCAAATTTTGGCTGTTACTGTAAATTTCTAAGTACAGTAATAAAGCAAATTTGAAACTGGAGATTGGCAGAGTGGTTTCTTGCTGTTTGGCTTCCTGTGGATGCAATCAGAAATGACTTATTAAAGCAGCTGTGGTTCAGGCTCTGTTTTGCGATTTTAGTGTAATCCGTAAAGTAACAAGATTATACTAGTCTGTCAAATTCCATTCCTTCACCTGTTCCTTCATGCAATTTTCTTGCTTTCTCTTCTTTAAGACACAAAATGGAAAGAAGATTATTGAAATTCAGAGAGGCAGTGTCAGTGCCAGATGAATATTAAAGGGCCTTAACACCCAGTGCACAATCCAACATGAACTGATCCTGCTGATTTCCACCGGCTCTGAAACAGGCCCTTCCATACAGCTGTGAAATCTGTACTGTGTAACCAACAGAAGAGTGCAACCAGCTTGGCCTACAAGCTAGGACTGATGGTATTTGACAGTCTATAGGTGCCAAATGTGTACAACACCTACAAAGGGAAAAATTACAGCTCTTATCAAAGAATCATAGAATGGTTTGAGTTGGAAGGGATCTTTAAAAGATCACTTATTCCAACACCCCTGCCATCAACAGGGCCATTTTTCACTAGATCAGATTAAGCTAATTAATTGTTAATCATTACAACTCCTTGGATTTTGCTTCATCCTTACTAAGAACCTTCAGAGAGTATGTTTCTGAAAATGTAAAACATCATCTGTATTTCCAAATCACTGCTCACTCTCACATCAATTTTTTATTTTTTTAAGATTGTGAAAAGCAATGCTGAGAGTGGAATTGATCCAAAAGTCAAGGAAAATGATTCTGTAGGCTGGACTGGGCATTACTTAGGATCATCAGTGAACATTAACTTGTTCTGAAAAGCCTGTGTTTTTAACTTCAGTACTTGTTTCTTCTTATTCACATATTAAGCACATGGACATATTTAATGAAAATAACATTTCAAGTATTCATCTCCTTATTTTCTATCTGTGAAATTAAATGTTTCATCTGAAATTTTATTTCATTGTGGTCAGAAAACCCTTACTAGTTCCTTAGTATTCGTTGATCCAACAGAAAACTCTATAGAATCATAAAATCATTAAGGTTGGAAAAGACCTCTAAGATCATGAAGTCCAGCTGTCAACCCAACACCACCATGCCCACTAAACCATGTCCCACAGTGCCATATCTACATGTTTTTTGAATACCTCCAGTGATGGTGACTCCACCACATCCTTGGGCAGCCTGTTCCAATGCTTGACCAATAATCTAGGGATAATACCACATAACTTCATTTCAGGGATTGTTTTCATTAATATATGTGTTTTCATTAACAGATATGTTAATGTTCATTAAATTTTTACATGGGAAATAAAAGAAAATGTTAGGAAATTTACAGTCCAGAAGGAAAATTCTTTTTAAGTCCCTGATCTGAAACCAGGCACAAAGCAGAGATTTGAATCTGAGTTTGTTACATTGCCTATGATTGTTGTAGCCATTAAATCTACCCTGAAAGTTTATGCAATTTGACTGTGTCTGTCATTTTGATCTACAAGACTGGTTTTGTCATGAAACCTAACAGTTTTGACAAACTTCTGGTAAATCTGTCTTTTCTGATGGAAAGTGTACTGTCTGAATTTTCCTAACCAGACCAAAATCATATTCTGGTGCACTATGATAGCAATTCAGTAGTGCCCTATTCTGCACCCTCCTGCAGAACCTTCATGCTAATTTTCAATTAAAAAATTGAGGACTTTACATAAGCTGTAAAATGAACTAGACAAAAGATATATAGAATGTCATCATTTTTCTACCATGGAAAGATTATTTTCACAGTTTCCAATTTTTTCGCAGACAACTTGATGGAAAAAAGTCAAGGGGTAAAAAAGCAAACTGTTCAAGGGAAGAATTCAAGTCAGAAAGATATGAAAATTGCTTATATGTAAATAGTAAATAAAGGCAATGAAAATACTTCAAATGGAATAACAGATCAAAATCATGCAGAATGTTAAATATGCATGTAAAGAACCTCATTTTTTGAGTAGATTTCTCTCAGTTCCTCTGCATAGGCTATTTTCCTCTAGAAAAAATCTGCTCATCAAAATATAAACAATTTCCTTTTACCTAATATATCCAAGATAATAGTTTCCCTTTTTGTAAGATGAATTCAGAATTCATGACCCTCATTGTTGCAACTTGTACCTTAAACTGTCGAGAATCAAAAACCTTTCCATTATATTGAAGGAAAATTGGTCTGCAAAGATTGATCTACATTATTCTACGTCAATTGTTTTCAGGTTTACGATATTTAAAAATTAGATACTAAACTCCAGTTATGTAACTGGCACCCTGCTTTGACACCCAATAGTCAGTGAACAGGTTGAATAGTTGCAGAAAAGGTGATTATCAGAAAGGAGTTAAATCAGCAACATCACCTGATCCTGAATCAATGTTCATGGACTAAGACAGTATGCCAAAACAATAACCCTTTGCAACATAGTTTTAAATACATGAAAAAGCGTTTGGAAATTGGCCAATTAATTTCCTGAGGAACGGAAGGAGTGAAGAAAACCTCTGTTATTTTCCAATATACTTATAGAACTTAATGTCTCCCTGTAGAGCACCCCATAGCACCATGCCTCCTCACAAACCTGTGCAGGCTCTATTTCATTCCTGTCAGGGGAAAAAAAAATGTTAGATCTTACTGTGCTCGGACATCTTATCTAACCTATTTTTTCTTTTTCACCACAGCAGCAGTAACTCCTTGTGAATTCCTTAGCAATAGCTGGAGATCTGATAAATCAGGTTAAAGGTGACACATCCCCTTATTCAGAAAACCATTACTATTAATATAACAATATACAAGGCTCTATTAATTTAAAAAAAATATCAAGGAACGTTTGGATACTCTTTCATGATCTATTTGAAAGCATCTATCTTCTTGGAGTTGCACAGCTGAGAATAACCTTCCAGTTTTTTTAACATGTGTAAAGACTGTCTTCCCCTTGAAGATTTTGGTATTCCCTTATATTTTGAAAGAGACTGTTTATTTATATAAAATTACTAAAATACACGGCAAACATCTTTGCTGCTGCCACCCTTTTTGTTGGTGATTTTTTTGTCAATGCTGTTAGGGAGACGGGGCGATTTCTGTGTCATATATCCTGCTCTGTCTGCCTTCTCTGGAGTACTTGGCTTGCTTCCCTAAGTTGCTCTACTGGTGACTACGATGACTGACATTTACCTACTGAGTTACTTTCTCTGTCTTTGCACAGAAATCTCCCTTTTGTCACACACAGCACTGAAAAAAGACAAAGAAAGGATTTGCCATGTTTTTTTTATCAAGGCTGTTCTTAAAATCTGGTGCAATTTCAAGTGGTTCCCATGAACAACTCTTCAGAAATCTAGTTGCTACTTTGTTTCATTACAGTTTTGCTTTAAGATACTTCATATATTTGCAGTTTCATTTTTTTCCAAACTTGAATGACGATTGTTAACTTTTATTTGGATTCCAGGGTAGATGGAATCCATCCTGGAACTAAGAGGATTTGGATTTTGAAAAGAACAAATTATTGCAATTCAGTACAAATATACTTAGTGCCAAACAGTCTTTGGCAGACACATTCAGTGAAAAATGCTATGGTAATCAATGTTATTTATTTAAGTACCAGGGATATACATGGCAGCACACTGTCCTCCTCTAAAACATACTTCAAGGGCACTGTTGCATGCAGAAAGGACAGAGGAAGGGCTTTCTAGAAAAAAAAAAAAACAAAACCAAAAACAACAAGAGCTTTGGGGTGCTGTTTTTGAGGATTGGGTGATCTGGGCTTTTTTCCTTCCTGTGTTGCATTGATTAGCACCAACAAACAGGAATCAAGTGTTGGATTTTGTTGGTTTTGTCCCGACCATTTAGAATTCAATAAGCTGTATTGGTAAGAAATGTCTCTGAATTTTAATCCTGGGTGTTGTTTTTTGGACTTGCAATATGTTAAAACCTATATAACATGGAAAAATGACAAGGATTTTGTTTAAAATAACTAACAATTCCTATTAACT
Organism: Phaethon lepturus; assembly: GCF_000687285.1. Classification (NCBI taxonomy): domain Eukaryota; kingdom Metazoa; phylum Chordata; class Aves; order Phaethontiformes; family Phaethontidae; genus Phaethon; species Phaethon lepturus. The sequence goes on along the minus strand of NW_010536795.1, from coordinate 9,848 downwards.
CAGTTCTACTATGAACAGTCCATGTGAACTTTGTACCTACTACAGTATCCTCCAGACACATTTGTTAAAAGCCACCATACTGTATCTCAGCCTTCTTATTCAGCACCTAAATATGTCTAGCTCTTGAACTTACATATTTTTCAGAATTTTTGTAATGCTTTCAGGTTTTTTTCCCCAATAATAGTTAATCATTTTCTCAGAGGATACTCTGACTGCACAGTATAAGTTTATGAAATTTTCTTCAGATTGGTCATTCATAAATATGTTTTTTTATGATTTTGTTCTGGTTTGTTCTGTGGTTTTTTTACTGACAATATGTTAAGAGCTGTATAAGATAGAAAAATATCAAGGATTTTGTCTAAAATAACTAACAGTCTATATGAACACAGGCTCTGAGAAAGGCAAATGGTTTTTTCCTTCACTTTATATGTATTAACTAGCTTTCTGAGGATGCTACCCTCTATTTAAAATCAGAAAACGTCTACTTTGTACTGAACTGACTGGAGTATATCTGTTTAAGTAATGGATATAAAAAGCATGAATTACAACCTAACCCTTTAGCTTTATTATTTCCTGAGATGCAATAGTTTCCAACAATTTTCACTGTTTATGTGGGATCAAGTTTTCACAGCAGGGATTTTATACTAGATAAACCACACACACATGCAAGCACACAAACATATTTGCACACACACATGATTCATTTAGTGTTTATGGTTTTGATCCTTTACCAAAATGATTAAAAAAACAAAAGATGATGAACATTTCCCCTTTTAGTACATCTCATTGTATTGTGGCAATGGAGAACATATGAATGACAAATATCAACACTTATAACTGTACAGAGAAGGTTAAAAGACTACACAAACTGTTCACATTTCCCAGAAATAATTCATTTAATTTTGGGTTGCTTATTTTTTTCCATGAACTTTAAATTAGGTACATTATTAAGGTGGAGGTAGCTGTCTTTCCTATCTGTGGTTGAAAGCAACAAAGCATGCTTTCACACACACGCTCATATCTCAGAGAGCTAATGGAAAGAGAAATACAGGAAATGAGAATGGTTCCCCATTAGTGTTGAAGGAAAGCTTGGTGAGAGCAGTCTCAGAGGGCTTACTTACTCTTTTCTTTTAGATGGTCTCTAAAAGAAGTAAGTAGTGCAGGACAATTGCAGCATGCCTATAGAGGGAAACAGTAAATGCTAAGAGCTTTTTAGGAACAAAACTAGTCATAAAGCTATCTCTGCTTGATTCCTATGGACTGCCTGCCCACATTCTTAAGTGTGTTTATTGGATGACATGTTCTCATTTGCCTTGGAAGGAGAACCAATTAACGTGCTCACAAGTGTAAACCAAAGCACAGCAAATGGAGATGGTCAGATTTGCTTCAAAACCATGTTGAAACTTTTAAGTGGAACCCTCTCATACATTAAGAAATCCTTGTGCAAATGTAGCACAGCTGACAATAATGTAACACAGCCCTGACATAGGAGTCCTGTTTAAACTCATTGTTCCTCATACTTAACAAGAACCACCAATCATAAAATTATTATTTTAAACTGAATACACAGGGACATAAGGAAGATTCGAATTCACATATGAAAGATTGTTTCCTCATCTTCATGGCTACAAAGATGACCTAGTTATGAGAAAGGTTTCAAGCTGTGATATGTGCAAAAAGAAGCCCCACTATAAAAAGGTGTGGTTTAACCCCAGCCAGCAACTAAGCACCACACAGCCTCTTGCTCGCTCACCTCACAGTAGGATGGGGGAGAAAATCAAAAGACTAAAAGTGAGGAAACTTGTGGTTTGAGATAAAGACAGTTTAATAGGTAAAGCCAAAGCCATACGCACAAGCAAAGCAAAATAAGGAATTAATTTACCATTTCCCATTGGCAGGCAGGTGTTCAGCCATCTCCAGGGAAGCAGGGCTCTGTCACATATAGCAGTTACTTGGGAAAACAAATGCTATAAATAAAAATGCCTCCCATCTTCCTTCTTCTTCCCCCAGCTTTATATGCTGAGCATGATGTCATATGCTATGGCATATCCTTTTGGTCAGTTAGAGACATCTGTCCCAGCTGTGTTGCCTTCCAACTTCTTGTGCACCCCCAGCCTACTCATTGGTGAGGTGTTGTGAGAAGCAGAAAATACCTTGACTCTGTGTAAGCCCTGCTTAATGATAATGAAAGCACCTCTATATTATCAACACTATTTTCAGCATAAATCCAACATAGCTCCATACTGGCTACTATGAAGAAAATTAACTCTATCCCAGCCAAAACCAGCACATAAGGACGTATTCCTTCCACTTTGATGCTCCTTAAGGTTTCCCCGTTAGCACAGGCCTAATATAAAGGTGTTAAAAGGCTTGGGTTTGGAGTTATTTGAATGAGAAAGGCACAACCAGTCCTTAAAGAGTCAGCACCAGTAGGCTTAGTACTGATGCCAGTTCAGGCATAGTTAGGCTTCTCTAGCTTTCATGCTGCCAGCCAACAGTAAGCTAACTCTTGAAGTAATTGTGATATTAAGGTACAAGAAATCAAATAATGTTATCAATCCTACATGTAGATGGGAATATTTTGCTAAGAATGAGACTGCCTTCCACCCAGTTTAGGCTCAGCAGCTTTGAAATGTTGTATTACCGGCTTCTGCATTTCAAAGATTAGTATAAGAAGCTCTTTCGTTGCCTATTCTAATTTCCCAGTGCACTGTCCAGTGTAATTTCCTGTAATTTTTCTTTGGAAACATAATACTACTATGTTAGTTTGTTTTCACAAAATCAAGTTGAATAAAAATTAATAAATCTTCACGGGCAGTGGTCCAGTGCCCTGGTGTATTAGGAGGCACTCCAGCATGAATTGTGTATACAGTTTAGGCACACTTTTGATTTTTCAGGGAAGCAATCATGCCAAAATCTTAAAATTTGAAGTAAAGCACCAAACATCTGTTGAAATAACTAGATATATCTTTTCATGCTTAAGATATGTTTGAAAAACTAGCTTCCATATGCTATGTCCTATTGATATCACAAGGGCAAAAAGTCCTCAACACCTTCTGGAAGTAGTTAGTTCTCACAAGATTAAGCCAATGATATATAGTATGATGGTAAAATGGAATATGACTGCAAAATCTGGCACCTGAAATTCCTTTCCAAATGAACGGACATTCTCAGTTTGGAAACTTGCTGTATTTTTTGCTTTCCTTTCAAATACTTTCAAACTTTAAGGGTAACAATAAAGCTTCTTTTTACAACAATACCGGGAAGGAGAAACAAAAACCTGAGAAAAATTAGTTTGGGGAAATGGGGGATGGAATGCATATCTATGCAATGCAACATATCAGTCAACACTTTTTTTTTTTTTTAATCACTGACTTAAAACAAGCACCAGTACTAAATTTAGACACACAATTTGTATGCCAGATTTTCCAAAATACTGAGCTTTGAACAGCTCCCTTAAATTCTTGCAGGAGGTTTCTGAATTCTTGATACTTGTAAGTATCAAAACCCATATGTCTTTGTCTAAAAATACATTTGGAAACCTAGCTTCAACATATATTTTGAAAAAATTATATTCTCCAGCTGAATGAATCATGGGTGATATAGGCTTGATTTTATTGATTGTAAATGAATGAATAAGTAAATTATTACTAGCTGAGAAGTGAATACAAATTTATATTTCCTAAATGCACCAAGCATCTATTTACAGAAAAATGCATTCTCTGTCTTCCTGGAAATTGCTTACTGAAGTAGGGGCACTGAAAGTAACATTTTGAAGCTTTAAAATACAGTTCAGTTTGGTTGTGCATTTTTTATTTTTTTTTCCAAAGGCATACATGTTATGATTTTATGACTTACTTTGCAAAATAGTGAACATTTCTTAGCAACATTTGGTTATTTTGTAAATAGCTTTGAATTAGGATATTCAGGAGCCTTACTAATGATCACTGAAAATATAACACTTTTCCTCAGACATATATAATTTTTGATCTTACATCTTCAAATATTCTGCATTTCACTTTTCATACAAAAAGAAAGGTAGATAAAGCCTCACCAATCCATCATAAAAGGCTTGCCAATGTTGCCTGAATATTTGACTTACTTATTTTCTAGATAAATAATGATTTTCAAAATAAATCATGCAAAACCTGAGTTCTATCCACTGCTTAATGATTTTACAAATATTTCTTTCAACATCTACACTTTGCAGTTTGAATATATTCCATTTTATTTCTATTTATTTCCATTTCTACTTTACAAACTATAGCCCTTGGAAGACAAGAAAAAACCCTTGATGAAAAATAAACATCCAAGCTTCAATGAGCAACAAATTCACAACAGTTCTGTTCTCACTGTATGCCAAAATTCATTACAAAATCATGAAAGAAATTTCACGGGAAGGGGAAAAAATAAACAAGCAGGTCCTTGAAATTTTAAATGAGATGCAGAAAAATTCTACTTCAGATTGAAGTCCAGAACCTGTGTTTTCCTATACTAATGCATAAAATGTTATTATTTCTGAAAATTTTACTCGCAAACATTATTTGCGGTATCTTGGTGTTACGTAGCAATGAATAATTTCTGGATTTTCACATCTATCTCTAATGAGAACAGCAATTCTTTATGACTATTCAAAGCCTGTAGATTTCCCCAAAGTCATCCTATCCAAGCATCCAGTGCTGTTGGTAACAGCTCACTACAGACCTAAGAGGCGGTTTTCTCAGAGATCGCTACTAGAGATGACACATGAAACTTTTTCCTCCGCCACTCTCCTTTCACTGATACTCTGGGGTACACATTTCCAAGTTCTGTTTGGCTTGTACTGTGTTTTGGAATAGGAATCTCATGACTAATTTCAAATATAGACCTCCAGGCATCATGGCAATATGTTGCCACCAAAATAGTAAATGTAAGGAACTAAGACTAAAAATGCAGATTAAGGAAATTATATTGCAAGATTATTCAGAGCGTACTTCTATGAACACTTATACCCTCTAAGCTGCTGTCTGAATGTCTCCTGAGAGAAGTCCCTCTACACATAGAGATACAGGATTTGCCTCAACAGATGCAGGGAAAATGTTTTCAGAAATAGCATAGAACAAGTAATAGCTCAAAAGTATTAGAAAATAATAGCAATTCAGTATTTTTATCACTGGTTTTCAAACTTGTTTAGTTAATATTACTTGATGGAAAAATCAGAAACTGTAGGTTTTTCAGTTTTTTGTTTCCTTTTTTTCTCCGACTGACTTGCATTATATTATAAAATTATATACCTTTTCAGAAAATAGACCTCTTTTCTGGAGTTTCATTTTAAATGATATTCCAGATGCCTATTACACAATTTAATATATGCAGGTTCATAATTGTCATGGTTTAACCTGGCAGGTACCTAAAACAACCACACAGCCACTCGTTCACCCTCCCCCCCACAGTGGGAGGGGGGAGAGAATTAAAAAAAAAAGAAAGGGAGAACTTGTGGGTTGAAATAAAGACAGTTTAATAGGAAAGAAAAAAAAAAGAGGATAATAATAATGAATTAATAATAGTAATGATAAAAAATATACAAAACAAGTGATGTAGCACAATTGCTCACCACCCACTGACTGATGCCCAATTAATTCCCGAGCTGTGGCCGTTTCCTGGCCAACTCCCTCAGTTTATATACTGGGCATGACATTGTATGGTATGGAATATCTCTTTGGCCAGCCTGGGTCAGCTGTCCCAGCTGTGTCCCCTCCCAGCTTCCTGTGCATGCCCCACCTTCTCACTGGCAGGCCAGCATGAGAAGCTGAACTGTCCTTGACTGCTCAGCAACAGCTAAAATCATCAGTATGTTATCAGCATTATTTTCATCCCAAATCCAAAACACAGCACTATACCAGCTACTAGGAAGAAAATTAACTCTGTCCCAACCATAACCAGGACAATAATCTCCCACTCTTTCATGAAGAATAATACTGAATTATGAGGATGTGAAAGATCCACAAAGAGAATTTTCATGAGTAAGGTGTTTTGTCTGATATGGAAAGATAATGTATTAGAGAAATTGTGGCATGTGAAAAGAAGAAAAATTAGAGAAAAAAGATGTGCTAAATCAGTATTTTTTGTACAGTCTGATGATTGTTTTGCATTGAATTAACTGAAATATTCATTTCTCTGTAAAGTATCTTGAGTGACATGACTTTAAACAAGCAAACAAAACTCAGTGTTACTTTAGAAATAAGACAAAAGTATCTCTACTACTGCTAAAAATTTTATAAACTATCCCTCTTGTCTCGTCTTTCTGTACACCTACTTTTTTCTTGAAATAAAACACTGAAATACACAAAATAGAGAAAGTGTATTTGAACCATCTGAAGTAAAAATTTTTATTAAAATATCTAGTCTCAAGTTTAGCACAGGCCAATAACTTTTGAAAGTAAAAAGGATGGAATAAGGCAACAGATAAAATGGCATTTTCAAAACAGCTTTTTAGTTCACTTTAGCCAAGTATTTCATACATCTCTGAGTTGAAATTAACATGTAGGTCTTTGGAGATATGTCCCTCACTATTACTTGTCAACACTAAAATGCAATCAAAGACCCTCTTGTTCTCATGCTGACCACTGTGGGAACTGAATTCCCTTCAAAATGCTATTAAGCAATTAATTATTTAGTGTGGCACCTGATGTTGGCATTGTTTATTATTTTATGTGTCATTAAAACTCGGAGTAACTATTGCAACTAATTATATTAATCACTGTTGCCCAGTGAACACCTCTATTCCATCACAACTCTCTGAATAATGCAAAACAAAGTACATGTTGATCCCGAACAAATTTTTTCAACTTGGACCAAAAAGTGTTCAGGTTCAAATAAGTGAAAATACAACTTAGATTTATTTGAGATATGCAGTTATTTATATCTCTAAGGAACAGTTTCAGAAGCCATTGCAACTACTGGAAAACTTTCCCTTAACTCCCATTGTTTTGCATCCAATATTGCATAATATCAGTTCTGCTTACATTTATTTGTGTTTATATCCATTCCTTATTTACCTTTACTTTCTACCTCTTGATTTTGGTGTGACTTTCTCCAAAAGACAGAAAGGCTCACAAAGTCAATTCTTGATCTCTCTTTAGCCAACAGTATGAATCAAACCCTTTATGTTGAACCTGTTATATGAGGACTAGAGAATAACTTCCTTAATAACCATCAACTCTCTTTTTCAAAGGGACCTTAAAATATATTTAAGTTTCAGAATTAGTTTCCTTGTACCATTAGCAGAGGCTAAAGTCACCTCCTCCTTCTCCTCCTCTTATCAGCAGTATTCCTGTTGATACAGTTAAGCTTCACAATATCTTTTTTCCATAACATTACATTAGAAGTTCAAGATCAACAGTTAATCCTTTAAAGCTTTCAAGTCCTAATTTTCTAGGGTGTAGCCCACAGCCTTTTGGTCTGACCTGCATTTCTTATCTCCCATCTGAAAAGTTGTCTAAAATTCAGAGGCTTTTAGGGGGCTGGACTAACCTCATTAGGCCATTCAGGTCTGTATGGTTGCTTTTTCTCCATCTGTACATCCCTGCCTGCCATGTTTGTGTTTCACATACACAGCCGTTGTGTATAGATGCCCGATACAGTTCTGCCCATTTTAATGTTCTTTCTCACCCTTTTTCACTAGTGTTATATTCACATCAAATAACGACGAAAATTTTAATATTATAGTGTCATTCTCCACGGACACAATTATAAGACATACTGTTCAATGAAAATGCTTCATCAAGTGTGTCTGAGATCAGTCAGCAAGTCTCCTTAATGAACTCATGTCTTACTGATGATTAAGAAGTGTTAAGAAGTTAAGTGTTGATTCTTTTAAATGTAATCCAATAGTAAAGCTAATCTCTCAACAGTGCATGAACATAATACATATAGTTATTTACCTCTATTCACTAAAATACGTGATCTAAGAAATCAAGCTTCTTTAAGAAATCTTATTTATCATTTAAAAAAACCCAAAAAACATTCTGCCACCCCCAGGAAAACAGAACACACAAAAAAACCTGAACAACAACAAAAAATGGACTGTTTTCTTTAAGGTGTTATGCTGTAACTTTTTATTACTTGGATATTATTTCACCTTTTTCACTTATTTGTTGGGACTTATATCAGCCCAAGCTATCCTGCTTCATAAGAAAAAAACATATATTTGTCCAGCAGTATTTGGAGTCACCCAGAACTACAGAAAAATGAGCATGACTTGCCATATGTATTCTTAGCCAGCTCTTTAAGAACACTTGGTACCAAGAGTTTCAAGGCCTCTTGATTTAAAGTATTTATCTTCTCACTAAGGAGGAAATGGTAAACTGGATAAATATGAAGGCCAGACATGCAGGACCACCAAACATCGACAATAAAGGGAAAATAAGAGTAACTTTCATTGTATGATATGTGGTTCTCTGTGTGGTTGGCAGACTTCTTCCCTTAGTAACTGAGAAAAACAAGCCTATAGTCAGTAAGCTTAAATTCACTAAAAAAGGAAATGTATGCCCACTCAACTTTCTTTTAGGGAAGTGCAGTTTGAGATGTGTATAGAGAGCTAGATCATCTACCAGTTGTGATTCCTAAAATGAAGACTGCAACTATGAACGGAATACAATCCCTTCAAACACAAGGAGAATATGGAAGCAACTGATTGCATTTGCAATAATCTGTGTAAATACATCAGAAAACACTTTTTAATTATATTTACAGGGTGGAATCTAATGAAAAATAAATGGGAGGAAATCGCAATCTATTTATAAAGAGGCCACAAGGAGAATAAAGGACTAACTTAATCATATACATAATTTACAACAAGTTATTCACTCAACTGTCTCTTCCTATAGAGTGCTGTTTCTGTTTCCATGGTAGTTTAGACTGAACAGTCACAACTGTCTCTTCTTCTTTTAATATTAATAGAGCGGGGAGCTTTTCTGGACACATGGTGCCTGACCCAAGAAGAAATTGCTTATGACCATGTATGAACGTAGGTGGTATACTGTTGCTATAAACACTCTAGTAAAGTTATAAGGGATTTGAATAGAGTGGGCTGTAGCAGCTGTTTGTATTGTTATTTCTTTGATATTTTAATCTCTGGATTTTTTTAGGTTTGTTTCCTTTTGGATGAATTGTCATATGCTACTTTTAGTCTTGAGTCAGAAAGGAAACAGCTGGAAGGCATAACTTGTATCAGTTTTGTTGTTTTCTTAGTCCTTTAATTAGACCAATCTCAGAATCTTCTCACCAATTCCTCATTTTGGTCCTTTTCTGAGTATCACCAGCAAAAGAATTCTTTTTTTTTACACCTTATATCAAAGAAAGCACAATCATAATCAATGCTCACTGTCCTGGTTTCAGCCAGGGTAGAGCTGGTTTTCTTCACAGAAGCTAGTGTGAGACTATGTTTTGGATTTGGGATGAGAAACTGTTGATAATGTTCTGAGTTGTTGCTGAGCAGTCAAGGACAGTCCAGCTTCTCGTGCTGGCCTGCCAGCAAGGAGGCTGGGGGTGCTCAGGGAGCTGGGAGGGGACACAGCCGGGACAGGTGACCCAGACTGGCCAAAGGCATATTCCCTCCCATACGATGTCATGCCCAGTACATAAACTGGAGTTGGCCAGGGGGGCGGGAATCGCCACTCGGGGACGGGCTGTCGATCGCTGGGTGGTGAGCAATTGCTGTATTGGGCATCACTTGTTTGTACGTTCCTTTGTCAGTATTATCATTGTTGTTATCATTGTTGTTTCTTTCTCTCTTTCTGTTCTATTAAACTCTTTTTATCTCAACCCACAAATTGTCTTTTTTTTCCTAATTCTCTCCCCCGTCCCAC